>NC_074707.1:26381008-26547926 GCF_024334085.1 Lutzomyia longipalpis
ATGTTCTGTATTTACGCTGTCTTGAACAAAATAACTTTGATTACAGACTTTCTTTTGTGTGATTAATACTTAATGTATTTTCCTTGTTTTACATTCTGTCTGTGTTTTATGTATTTTATAAATACAGAAAGATAAGGTCCCTGTCGAGATATAGAAAAAAATTGTGAGTGATAATTATAATTTCACGGTTGTTGATAGAAAAATTAAAAATAAGATGATGGTGCACTTTTCACTGTTTTTTTTTCATAATCATTACTCAGTCACTTTTGATGTTTTGTGTGAGATTTAGATTGAGACTCGATATAAGTTCAGGTTTCCCGAGATTTCCATTGTGCTCAACAGATTTCAGGAATTCCACATAATACTCTGGTAGACCACTTTCAATGGCACCATTTATAAGAACTTGAATGTAGGAGTAGGAAGGTTTTCTCTCATCCAGCATCACGCCATTTTTTGTGGGAAAATCATCAGGGTTATTAACGAGTTGGTACACTCGGCAGATGAGTGTCTCCCCACGGGGAGTTTCAATTGGCAAGCTCAATGGCTGGTATACACCCCTGTGGACACCTTCTTGCTTATCTAAGCTGTCCAAATTTTCCATATCAATTTCCCATATTGCACCCCAGACATTCTCTCCTTGCGCTGGGACTACAGTAGATGGTGCTCCGCCCCATCTGGTTGCATAGTAAAAAAAATCGAGTCTATGGTTCTGTGAAAAAAATTGCATTGTGTATAGTTATGCCTTGTACATAAAAGTAAGTACATATACTCAAACAAAAAATGAAATTAAGTCATAACTAATAAAACTCACTTTTAACTTCCCAATGCATTTCCGCACAGCGGTTGGATTTTTTATATGAATCCTTTTGGCAAGAAGATTGCTTCCATATGCAAAGTAGAGGAATTTATTCCCAATTACTTCCGGCAGCGTCATATCAAAAACAGCCTGCAAAATGACCCACACCACAAACATATAATTTACCTTTAACATCTTGAGCCTTAAAATCACAAAAATTCTATGAATGATAAGCAATATTATTGGCCAAAATAAAATCTAAATATTTTCTGGGGAGTCTTCTCTCGTGACTTTTTTCAATGAATTAAAGCGCGCAAATAATTAAATGGTACTTACTCTGTCGCATCAGAAGCTCCAATTCTGTGATATCACTCAATTGATTTTTTTTTTTACTAAACTCGCGTTTTTTTTTCTAGAAGCGACTCTGCCAGCGACGGCGAGAACGTAAATAGTACGTCTGACCGGAGTCAAAAGATTACAGAATGACGACTACAGTTCATTAAATTGACTTCCTTGATATAAACAGAAAAGTTTAATCGTCATGAATCATATCACATCACATTTGCATTTTATATATAGAAAAACAACAAAATATTATTCATTTAGATTCACACTTTTATGTTTAAGTTTAATTTTTACCCTTAATACATTTTTTGAAATTTTACTAATTAAAAAAAAATTTATATATAATTTTTTACAATAAAAACATATGATTTCGAAAACGAAACAGGTGTTTATGAAACCCGGCTGGCGATGAGAAAAGTAGTATAAAATTTTTTATTTATACTACCTAAGTGTAAATGATTAATTGGCGTTCTTTTATTTTAGAAAAAAATATATCAACTAAGAATTTCGCAAAAAACTTCACAAAGAACTTTTTATCTAATAGGAATATGATGCAATGTCGTTAATTTAGAATTAAAAGGATCACTGATTTCTCTGCTTTCCAATAGTATGTTATGGAATGTTATGGTTTATGGTTATGGGTCAGTCGGGATTATTTCGAGTTCGATAAAACCTTAAATTTTGTTGATATTGCATTTCCAAGAAAGTTTATTTACGCTTAAAATTATTAACTAAAAATGAATTTTTTAAGCGGAGTGTCTCGTCGTGCTCTAATATCAACGATCTACAGCACAAGAATATGTTTATATGGAAAAAATAATTTAAGAACATCTTCATTGTGGAATGTAACCTCAACATCTGTCTTTGGGAGAACTGAGAGAAACTTCCAGAATTGGACCTTGAGTCACAATCTCCACAAAATTGAAGAAAATCCAAGTATAATCACAATTTATAGGAGATTCTGTACAAACAGAGCGGCTGACTCAGATTCAGATGACCCACCTGAGGAAGTACCTGAAGACATCCTATCGACGCATTTACCGGCAACTGTTGCAATTCCAGAAGTATGGCCACACTTACCAGTTATTGCAACACGAAGAAATCCCGTATTTCCGCGTTTCATGAAAATCATTGAGGTTACAAATCCTCTCCTTATTGACATTATAAGGCGAAAGGTAAGGCTCAATCAGCCATATGCGGGAGTTTTTCTCAAACGTAACGATGACAATGAAAACGAGGTGGTTGAAAATCTCTCCGACATCTACAATGTGGGGACGTTTGCGCAAATTCAAGAAATGCAGGATTTGGGTGATAAATTAAGGCTCGTTGTGACGGCACATCGACGTATAAAGATAGTGGGGCAATTGTTTGAGGATTTGGATCCACCGCAACCTAAAGGTAAGGCACTGTATCTAAGGTCATGCTGGCTGACTACAAAGTTTACCCTTTGTATTCAGCAATGAAACTCAATTTTCCCATGTTTAATGTGAAAATGAACGTGACAGCTGAAGAGACGGATGCTGAAAAGAGGAGACGAAAGCATCGGGTGCAGCGACTTATAAAGCAAGTACGCAATGCCAATAATGATTCCCCATCAGATGTCGAAGCCAAAACACTAGAGGAGATGGAGAAGGTAAAGGAATCCAAGAGACGCCCATTGGTTGAGGGAGAAAAGCAGCCTGTGCTTATGGTTGAGGTTGAGAATATTAAGCAGGAAGCCTTCAAGCAAACTGAAGAGGTCAAAGCCCTAACACAAGAAGTTATTAAAACCATTCGTGACATTATCACAATGAACCCTCTTTATCGAGAAAGCCTCCAACAGATGCTGCACCAAAATCAACGAGTTGTAGATAATCCTATCTATCTATGTGACTTGGGGGCTTCCCTCTCTGCTGCGGATTCCCCTGAGCTTCAAGCAATCTTGGAAGAAATGGACGTAAGTTACTTCGAATCTTTTATTGTTGTTTTTACCTATAGGTGCCTTTGTTTTAATTGCATGAAAACTATAATTGCTCTAACAATAAGTTAAGTTATTAACAATAAGTTATTAAGTAGTGGCATCATTTATATTTTTTTTAGATTCCAAAAAGGCTCCTTTTGTCTCTATCACTGCTGAAGAAGGAGTTGGAGCTGTCAAAGCTGCAGCAGAAGATTGGGCGTGAGGTAGAGCAAAAGGTGAAAGAGCAACATCGAAAGTACATTCTGCAGGAACAACTTAAAGTTATAAAAAAGGAATTGGGCATTGAGAAGGATGATAAGGATGCAATTGGGGAGAAATATCGTGAGAGAATCAAGGAAAAGGTTGTACCTCCGGCTGTTTCGGCTGTAATTGAAGAAGAGCTTAACAAACTCAACTTCCTTGAGGGTCACAGCACGGAATTTAACGTAACACGCAATTACCTTGACTGGCTCACATCTCTACCATGGGGTGTAATGAGTGAGGAGAATCTTGATCTCGATCGTGCAACACAAATTCTTGATGCGGATCACTACGGAATGGATGATATTAAGAAAAGGATTTTGGAATTTATTGCTGTTAGTCAACTTCGAGGATCTACACAGGGGAAAATTCTTTGCTTCCATGGGCCACCGGGGGTTGGAAAAACGAGCATAGCTCGTTCTATTGCACGGGCATTGAATAGGGAGTACTTTAGATTTAGCGTTGGTGGAATGACAGATGTGGCGGAAATTAAGGGACACAGAAGAACATATGTGGGGGCTATGCCTGGGAAATTGATTCAGTGCCTAAAGAAGACGCAGACCGAAAACCCACTCGTTTTGATCGATGAGGTCGACAAAATCGGCCGGGGATATCAAGGAGATCCGCAAGCGGCACTGTTGGAATTACTCGATAAAGAGCAGAATAAGAACTTCCTAGATCATTACATTGACGTACCCGTGGATTTATCACATGTTTTGTTCATATGCACAGCCAATGTGCTGGACACGATCCCTGAGCCACTGAGAGATCGTATGGAAATGATTGAAATGTCTGGATATGTGGCTGAGGAGAAGTTAGCCATTGCCAAGCAATACCTGATTCCCCAAGCTATGTCAGAGAGTGGCCTTAAAGAGGACCATATCGTCATTCGTGATGAATCACTGCTAAAGCTCGTGAAAAATTATTGCCGTGAATCTGGTGTGAGGAACCTTCAAAAGCACATTGAAAAGATCATTCGGAAAGTTGCTTACAAGGTAAGTTTACATCTTTTTTTTTTTAATTTATGGACAGATTTGGTGAGTTCTTTGTTTACAAGAAGCTATGTGAATTTTAGGTTGTACGAAAAGAATCTGAGCACTGTGATGTGACAGAGGACAGCTTACCGACGTACGTGGGAAAGCCCATTTTTGTTCAGGATCGCATGTATAAAGACACACCACCGGGAGTTGTAATGGGTCTTGCATGGACAGCAATGGGAGGTTCTACCTTGTACATAGAGACGGCAAAGAGGAAGTACATAGAGAATGCGGAGAAGTCTAAAGAAAAGGGGAATACTGGTGATGGAACACTTCAGTTAACGGGACATTTGGGTGATGTGATGAAGGAATCTGCTAGAATTGCTCTCACTGTAGCCAGAAACTACGTGTATAAAAATGATAAGACAAACACTTTCCTGGAAACGGAACACATACACTTACACGTACCAGAAGGAGCAACACCCAAAGATGGCCCTAGTGCAGGAATCACAATTACCACTGCTCTTCTTTCTCTTGCCCTCAATCGCCCAGTTCGGGAGGATATTGCAATGACAGGGGAGGTCTCTCTCACGGGTAAAGTCCTTCCCGTTGGAGGTATTAAAGAGAAAATAATTGCAGCTAAGAGAACCGGAGTAACTTGTATAATTCTTCCGGATGAAAATAAGAAGGATTTCACGGAACTTCCAGATTACATCAAAGAAGGTTTGGATATTCATTTTGTCAGCAAATACGAAGAAGTATTTAAGATCGCTTTTGCTCAGTAACTACATATTTGCAATAGGTGTTTGGTTGGCAATAAATGAACAGTGTTCTTAACTACTACTTGAACGAAGATTTTATTTTACCTTTTCATCCATGGATGCTAACGTGCCCATTCGGGCGGTTCCGGCTTTCTCTCTTCATATTCATGTTGGGCAATGTAAGACGTATTAATGGTGGATCACTGGGCTTGGGAGATCCTACGGACGTAATATAAAGTTAGTATATTACTGAAATCATTAATTTCTCACAGAAAAATTACCAATTATTCTCATAGGCGGAAGTGGGCGTATTTTTCTGCCGTGTCTACCATCTTTACGATGCCATAATCCAGATCGGGGTCGGTAACCTAGCTCTCGCTTCCTCTGTGCTGATCCAACATGTTCCTTGTTGTGATTGACATTCGAAACTCTTCCCACAGTGGCCATACAGGTTTGCTTAAAGGCCAATTCGCGCTTTGATGGCATCTGCACCACGACATGATCATCAAATTTCCGCACAATCGTTCCAAAGGTTCCTGCTGCATGAATTAGATGACACGGCATGCCTGGATATTTTTCCACACAATGAACTTGGGTGTGCAGAGGCAAGGCACCCAATGGGTAAGCATCTCCCTCGTTTGCTCTGACGGGTATCCTTGGAATAACCCTTGAAGTCTTGATTATATCTCCGGGTTTCATGTTCTCCGTAGCAAGAATATACTTTAATTCATCTCCTACCCCCACTAGGGCTACCTTGGCGGTCCGGCAGCCATCGAATAGAACATCGAGAACTTTTTCAACCTGTGGCGCCCCTTCTAATGGTCCATCTCGTTCCCATTTTATCCAATGATACTTGTGTTTTATTCCACCGCCAATACCTTTGGCAACAACTCGTCCCGTAATGGGATCTCTTCCTGCCAAGTTGGTTACTTCTAAGGGTTTTACCGTATATTCTTCCGGGTAATGAACAATCCTACGGAACGCTTTTCCCTTTCCAGGTTTCGGTAGATTAATGTTCCACAGGAATTTCTCACGCACCTGGAATACATTTGGAGTTTTTGCTGCCCTACAGGAGAGTTGCAATCCCCGAAAAATAAGAGACAAACTGGACATTTTAGATTATAACCTCACCTCTGGATGGACAAGCAACGCCGCCAAGTGGAGTAATAATGAAACTAAAGAATCCGCGGAAACTTAAAATTTTATTAATTCCACAATTATTAAAAAGTTTTTTTTATGACTAAATATTGTTTAATCTTAGGTATTTATAATAATTATAAATAATAAATCCAATTTTGCATATCATGATATGCTTAATCCACTTAAAAAATAAACAAACAAATCTTCCAATCTCACCTCCAATTGACCAAAATTATAACTGCTGTAATATAACATTTTTCTTTTTTTTTTGCAAATCTTTTCAATATTCGATTTATTTTTAGGTACTTCGGAACCATTTTTTTTACTACTAGTTCTAAAATTAATTTTATCGTTTTACAAAGAAAAATAATGCAATTGAAAATATTAAGCGTTTTACCGAGAGATATAATAGAGAGAGCATTTATGCAAGAATTTTATCGCTACATTATGTATCTCATGTACCTAATAATTTGTCGGCCTATATTGAGCATTCAACAAAAAATTCCCAGATTCTGTTTAATTCAAAATGCTGTTTCTTTTTTTTTTTAGTTCACAATATGTTTGTAGTTAGGCTATTAACTTTTATATATAGATAGAGTTTGATTATTTCCTAAAATGATTATTAAACAGGCACACTTGTGGCATTGGCCCGACGTTGTCGGGCGCCTCTTCCAGTTAGTAAATACGATAAGTCCATAGCTGGTAAACTTTCTGGCTTCGTACTTTTCAGGCGATTCATGAGACGCGTCAGAGTATCCTCTAACCGATTTCTCTTTTCGTTCAATGTCTAAAAAAAGGGAATCAAAATAAATATTGTATAAAAATGGCTTTGAATTAAATTTCTTACTTTTGCTGGAGGCGGCATCAGTTGGATGATTGATGTGGAATTTTTTCTCGAAACAATTGATGCTTCTTCCTTACGCTTCTTGGGTTTAAGTGGCGTTGGACCTATATCGTGTGGCTGAAAAATAATGGTAATGTTTAAAGAAAAAGAACCAAAGTCCAAAGTAATATTTCTTCTTTTTTTGACAACTTACAGCGTATGTACGCGAGATTTTCATTTTTTGTCCAAATTTACGAAAAGCATAGCTCTTGGTGCATGTAGGATAAGCCTGTTTGGACACTTTTGCAAATAAGCGTGCCCCCTTATCCACCCTGAGTTCGCAAATGTATATGTGATTCTCATCACTGTCTACGGGACGTCCTTTGCAGTATGTTACCGGATCGAGAACCCAACATCTACCCATTATCAATTCAATCGGTACAACTTCATACAGAGGCACACGAACAACTTCATTGGGATAGAACTTTCTCGTTGGCTCATGATATGTCTCATGAGGGCGCAAGTAGTGATGCCCAAATACAAAACGTTTTCCATTATTATCCTTCCACAATCTCTCGACACGGAAAATGTCACACTCTGTATAATCAATCTCCCCAATCGTCTCGTATGTGTGCTTTTGTTGTGGTTGGCTAGGATTTTTTGGATCTGGTGATATTGGAATGTCTCGCAGCACATAAACCGTATCACTCTGTCGTATATGCAAATCACCGCGCAGAAGAGAGAGGTAGTACCTGTAGCCTTCATCTGTAAATTCATCTAGAGGAATTTCAAGATTCACAGGTCTCGGATCACACTTCTCACAACGATAGCTCTCAGCCTCCGTGTCTGCCTTTGTACATTCCGTATGTTGCCATACTTGACAGTCTGAGCACTGAATCATGAGTCCCTCATCCTTAAAGAGACCGCAGATGCATTGAATTACATCCTCATTGGGCTCTGCCTTGAGGACTAACTCATTCACTTTGGACCGTTGGTATCCTTTCAGGGAATCTTTGTCATCAACTATCTCTAGAAGTTGCTCGTACACCAACTGTTTCTTATTCGTGAAGAGTGTCATAAGGGATTTGGCTGCTTTTACCTCATCTGATTCTAACGCATAGAACGTCATGGCATTATTGAATAGTCTCTGTACATCTTCATCGAAAGCTGCGGGATTTGTGTATACACCTTTCTCAACATTCGCTTCAATCTGTGCCATATCAATGGGCTTTGTAATTACTTCATAGTACTGCGGAATTTTCTTTTTTGCCGGTAAACATAACTTATTGATGGCACAATGTGGTCCGGACCCCTTGAAGCAGCAAATCTCGCGACAGAGATCTTTAAAAATTGCTGCCATTTTGGCCATTTTATCAATTTTCGGATCATGATCCCCCACAGTTAGACCGCGTGTACGAATATTTCGTGGCGCACGGAGCTCTGTGATCCTTGTCAAAAGTGTAACGGGTGATGGCACTGAGGTTTGTGGTTGCTGCGTCAAACGCTCTTTCATGCGACGAATCTAAAAAAAATAAAAGATTTAATAAGCAATATTTACAACATGTAAACAGAAAACAATAAGGCACACCTTTCCAAGATTTCGCATAAGGAAACAGTGACTCTCTCTGATGATGATCTGCTCTTTGTTTGACGGTACCTGGAATAGTGGTGTACCTGATCGATCTTTTCCCGTATTATGGAATTGATTTTTCTTCGCTGTTCTCTTCCGGGAACGTCCCCGAGATGCACTATCATCGCTGCTACTGGACTTGGTGTGTGATTGCTCTACTACAACCGGTTTGACTCTCTGTGACTTTCCGCCAATTACACCACGACATATCGGGGACTCACATAGGCATGGCTGCCCTTCTGCAGGATTGAACAGAGCAAAGTTATAGTCGTAGGTTAATTCTTCGCCGGATTTGATATCTCGTGCTGCAAAAAGAACCATTCGGGGTAGTCCATTGACACTCCATTTTTGCATTTCACAATTTGGGGCGCAAGAGTGGTTCACGAATCGTCCATCACTTCCCATTCGATGTCCATCAATTACAAGGCCTCCATCGAGATGAAGACAGTAGTGATGGGTGTCACGTACATATAGTGTCGCCATGCGATCCTTGAATTCTCTCTCTGTGACCACTTCGCCAACGTACTCCAAAATAAAGTTGCCTTTCTTAATGGGGAGTCTCGTTCGAACACCCCATCCCTTATTGGCTGTCATATATCTTTCAATACCCGGTGCATACTCGTGCCTCTGAATCTTTGTGTTCTGGCACTTATCTCCACATGGACACGTCTCTATGCTACATTCTGTGTACACTACACGATTGAGGCAGTCATCACCACATCCAGAATCAGGCCTGCAGCTGCAAGATGGTTGATCTGTACGAGGATTTGCACGCACATCGATATATACATTTGTACGGATCTTTTTGTAGTTCCAACTTGGTACGCTATTTCTTCCCGGGAGCTTTTCATTCTCATTTGCCCACCAAAGATCATAAGGCAAAAGAAAATCTCGCTGTGTTTTGCGAAGGAAACGTTCACAGTAAGGTGGTGGCGGTAGGAGTGAGATAGGCGGCATATAGTCTTCTGATCGGCTAAGCTTTTTTCCTTCATCCTCTTTGAAAGTATCGGACAGTAAACCAGCAGTGAGATATTTCTTCTTCCATTTCGATGGCTTTTTCGCACTCTTCTCACTCGCAACACTTCCAGGTGATTCATCTCTTGTCGGAATGTATGATGGACCTTCGCTAATTGGCAATGGTTCCTGTTCCAATTCTTCTAGAAGCTGTGGTGATAGACTTTTAAGAGTTTTCACTTCAACTTTTCCTTTTGTTTCTAAAATATCTGCATTTACTGCGACATTAGAATTTTTAGGAAATACTTCTTGGACTTTCTGAACTGTTTGTGGTTTATTTTTTTCTGATTTCTTTTGCGTATTAGCTGTAGAAGCGTTAACATGGTCTTTAAATGCTTGCTGTCGTTTTGCAAGACTCATTTCATCAAGATCAGGGTTTTTCTTTTCTAAACTTTTTCCTCTTAAAGTTCGAGTTTTTATAGGATTTTTATTTTTTTCCTTGTTTGTCGCCTTGGATTTCTCTTTTGACTGAATTTTCATAATATTACCTTCCATTGGGGGTGCTGCGATTGAATTTGCTCTTTTATACCTAAGCGTTCTCTCAATTGTCTTTGAATCATCTGGTGGTAGTTCATTAGAAGTTAATTTTGCAGGATCTTTTAAAGGCAATTTTGGAATTTCTTTCTGAATAATTTTAATAGTTTCATTTGCGGATATTTTTGGCATTTCTTTTGAAATTTGTTTTGATACCACCTTAGAAGGTTCATTTGAAGCAACTTTGAAGGCTTCTTTTTGAGTTTCTTTAAAATTCTCTTTTGTTGCTACTACTGGGGCATCTTTATCAACAATTTTAGAAATCTCCTTGACAGTTTTGGATGCATCTTTTGCACAATATTTAGAAGCTTCTTTGGAAAGTTCTTTTCGCACATCTTGATTCCTTTCCAAGGAAATCTTTTGCAGTGTTTTCATTGTTACATCTTTAGAAATTTTAGGACTTTCTCTAGCAGTTTCATTTGATGTGCTCCTTGAGGTAAAATCTTTGGGAGATTCTGCAGAAATTACTAAAGGACTCATCCTTACTTCCATTCTCGACTTTGGACGTGGTGAACGTTCAAGATTTGTAGATGAAAGTAAAATTGTTGAAGATGATCTCGATGTGGTTCTTCTAGATAAAATAATTCCAGCAGTATTTTCCATTGATTCTAATTTTACCACAGGCTGCATTTCTGCCTCTAGTTTGTTTTTCTTTTCAATTTCACTTTGAAGTCGCGTTCTTTTTGCTGATTCTGGGAGAATCTCATTTGGGGTAAGATTATCGATGAGAGCATTGATTGCTTTCTTTCGTGTTCTTTTCCGTTCATTAGACTTGACGAGGTTTATCAGAGGTTCATTGTCTGACGATTGATCACGTCCTTTTGCTGTTTCCTCTTCCTTAAGCTTTTTAGCTATAGTTGTAACGCTTCCACTGTCTTGAGAACTATCCCGATCTCTTTTCTTTACACTACTCTCATCACGATTCCTTACTCTTAGCTGACGCTTTCCTTCGACAACTTCCACATTTGCTAAACTTTTCCGTACTCTACGATCTAAGCCACAAGGATTGATTACCATGCACGTGGGAGAATATTCTTCAGGAATTTTTCCTTGGAGTCTTTCTAAGCTCACTACAGAGAGCCTAGGGCGACTGTTTCTCTCCACAAATGTATCTGCTGTTTCTCCGACTTTCGGTACTCGATCACAATTTTCTGTAATCTTCTTAACATTTTCAACTGTGAGTGGTTGTACTTTAACAGACCTCTGAGGTTCTTTTGTACCACCAATCCAAGATAACTTTGATGCTGCGTCCCGCACAATTTTTTTCCTTTTCTTTACACTAGGAAATCCAGTTCGATTTATAGCTTTCCTACGTTTCCGCTTGGATAATTGCCCCGCAGTTTTGCTCAACAGCGCCTCCACTACTTTTTCTCCTCGTCGTTGGCCACTCTCATTCGTGTCCACTGTACCAATGGATTCAGACATTCTTGGGGAGTCTAGAGCTTCCGTTTTAGTCACAAGACTTGGAATAACAATGGTAGATACTGGAATCTGTAGCTCTAAATCAATTGATGGTTCAAAGACACCAGGTGGTGGGGCAGCAGTCGACATTTTGCTGATAACCGATGTGCGCCCTTTGCTACTTGAACTCTCTCCTGATGGGGAAGCTTGCATTTTTGACACGAGATTTTCCAAGCGATTTTTCTTTCGTGTTACAATATCTGAACGCCGACTGCGTAAATTTGTTCCAGACTCTAAAATACTCATCTCATTTGAATCTGTGGTTTTTATGTCAATGGTAATTGGGGAGTTGCTGGATTTAATGGCAGACGATAAATTATCAGTGGTGAGTAGTTGTGCGTCCTGTTTTTCAATGAGATGCCTTTTCTTTGGCGTCACTGCTCTCGGTTGTGTCTTCCCAGAATCACCTATACCAAAGTAAGATACATAAATCACATTGTGGAAAAAATTTTCAAATTAGAGAATGAATACTTCAATAATATATACCTATACTATTAAATTTTAATGCCTACTAAATATATTCAATACCTGTATTGTACAGTACACATCATCATTTGACTTTCCTTTTCTTTTAGTTGTGTAATATGAAAATTAAAGAGTCACTTCTATTTTTTTTTAAATTATATCTTTAACTTATTTGAAACTATGATTACATATAGCAAATATGTAATCATTGAGATCTTTTTGTTAGTGAAGTATAAATCCTTCCGATTGCGCCAGCCAAGGGACGGTAGGTCAACCCAAACGCATCCTTTCAATTTTAGGGGTAAATTGAAAGGATACCGTCCCTTGGCCGACGCAATCGGAAGGATTTATCCTACACCAACAAATACATAAAATTCCGTCAGATTCCACTAGAGAATCATTGAGATCCTAAGACGATTCTTCAAAAGATGTGGGTGTTCAAAGAAAATCTTCGAGCTCAAGTAAAAAATATTTTGGTATTTTGGTAAGCCGACGTGTGAATTAGACTGAGAATTTGGGAATTTTTGAAATTCTCAGTCAAGTAAAAAACCTCTCTATAATTATTGATTATTGTAGGGGAGACCGGGGCTAATAAAGTCACTTAAGGGTTTGGAAAAAGCCTAATATATCATATTTCCTAGCTAGATAGAACAAAATGATCTGAGAAAGAGTTGTAGGGCAGTAAATTTCCTAAAAAAATGAGCTATACATTTCGTTTTATCTATTTGGGAAATATGATATTTTGAGCTTTTTCTAAACCCTTGAGTGACTCTTTTAACCCCGGTCTCCCCTACCTATATTAAAAAATGCGTAAGTTAGTAGAAATTTGTTTTTAATCTACTCACTATTCCTGGCTTCGTCTGGCATCAATTTACTCTCACTCCGCTCTCCTGGTGTTAGCAAGTAGTGGCGCTTCTTTAATGGTAGTTTATGTTCATCGGGACTTTGAGAGGATTGCGCTTTCTTATTGCGCCTCTTGCCAGAACTAGTTGATGGTGAATCAGCAGTTTCTGTCACTTTTCGTTTCTTAGTAGCGCGTTTTGTTGTTGACTTAGGTACTGACTCCTTCGTCATATTTCTCTCTACACTAATATGAAAAGTCACTCCAAATGATGCTATCAGTTGATCTAGTTCTTGCAGAAACTTTGAATCAGTTACACGACTAACTACACTATCATTCCGTGATTGCAGCCTCTTCCTACGACGTCGTTTTAGGTAATGCCGTGACATAGTTGATCGGCTGCTACAACGACTTACAGCTGAAGATCTTCTAGACCGGATGGCAGCGGCTTTGGATGGAGTTTTTAGTGCATTGTTCTCCTTAATTTTTTGTCCAGGCTGTTGAAGAAAGCTTCCAAATGAGCAAACACCGTCGTCTAACCTCTTGGCAACTCCTTTGGGCTTTCCCACCGATACGGATCCGAAAGTTGACATGGATTTGATTTTACCTATAAAATCTGTGAGTTTCTTGGCATTTCCTGGAAGGCTCTTGCTACTGGTGGCATCCTTAAAAGACAACGAGTTACTCGCACGCGTGAAGAGGGAATGACCTTGCCCCACCTTTTGGAGTGATTTTCTAGCTTGTGACGGTAATTCTATGCTGCCAAATGTGAGTTTCTTGTCTGATCCAAAAACTGCATTAAAGGATGAAAATAGTTTTTCACTGGTTTTCGATGCAGGTGTATTGGCTTCAAGACTATTTTCTTCACTGGATTGACCAAGGCTGAGTCCAGCCAGCTGTAGAATATCTTGTTCCGTAACAGCTGATTTGTTGCTGTGTGTCTTTGTACGTCGTTTTCGTCTCACCTTCTTTCTGTGCCTAATGCTGCAGTCACTACGATAGCCACAGCTTTTTGCCTTCACACTGTAATCACTTCTGTACCCACTTTTTTTGCTTTTTGTACTAAAATCACTTCGATATCCGGACATACGGCTCTTCCGTACTATTCCATAATCACTCGTGTATCCACTTTGTGACGCCAAGATCTTACTACACACCGTACCTCCGTCACTTTTGTATCCACTCACACTCGGCCTTCTAAACTTTTTATTAATATCAATTTTTCGCCACGCAGGATCGATGGTCTCCTCTTTTTTGACTTCTTTTGATTTTGTTGGTGGGCGCCCGGGACCACGACGCCTACCACGCGGAGGATATAGTACTCTTTCTGTAGCGTAGATGCTCTTTTCGAGGCTGGCAATGTTAATTTTAGTAGGAGACGTAGGGATTGGCGTTTTCCGCGTGGGACCAGGTACAGAAGCTGCTTCAACTTTCTTCACACTCCCACTAGCCACATTTCGCGAGCCAGCAGCCCTTTTAGCCTCAGTTCGAGGAGAGTGGCTGGGACTTTGGGTGATTGAAAGTATCCCAGAATCTGGAGATCCACTCGTTGTAGTGGTGCCTTTGGAAGCTGTTGCGTGTTTTTCAACTGTCGGATTCTTTTTTGGTCTTCCACGCTTCCGTTTCAGTTCTACTACAGGAACATTGTCTTTACTTTCCTCTTGACAATCTTTTATTTGATCCTTTGCATCTGAAGACGATGCTGTCAATATATGAGTTTCAATTTCCCTCACATTACCATTTTCCTTACCAACATTTACACTCTGTACAAGTTTTCCATCATTCCTCACAGAATGGTTCTCCACTAAGGAGGTAGCTGTCTTTCCCAACATCTGAGTTTTCACCATAAAGTCAAGAAGTAGTGGTGAGTTGTACTGCATTGGAGGTGCAATAAGTTTTCCACCAACCTCACTGTCCGAACAATTTTCAACTCGCTCAATAGCAGCATTTACAATTGCCGGCAATTCCATATCACTGGATGAGCCATCGACTCCCGGATCAGTGAGTGATGGTACATTTGTTGCATTTGTTTGTTGTACAAATCTCGATGTATTTGAGGATGAATTGGCAGAAGTGGCAGTTGTGGGCATTGGGATACAGGCTTCTGTCTCAAATTCATTGAAATTTTCATTAGGTAGAATGGCTGCCAAATCTTCTGGATTAATTTCTTGCAGAACTCCATCGCTTGATTCTGAATCACTCGAATCGCTTCGTTCACCACTGCTCGTAGATGCGCTTCGACTAGTCTAAAAAAAATAGGTTTAAAGTAATTGTTATTTAAATCTGGCTAACATGAAAGATGTTATATTCTTCTTAATTATATAAGTAATGTAAAAGGAAGTCTGTTTCGATATTTATCTCTGACAAATGAATTCCTCTCAAACGATTGGGTCCATCGTGATGAAATTCGGTATGGTGTGGTGGTAGAGGGGTGTTGGTGCAATACAAGTTTGGAAAGCGCCACAACATAATTATTTACAGTAGGTAGGTACCTAACCTATTTTATGTTACTAACCTACGAAAATAATATCGAAAGAATACCTAGATGGACAGAAAGGACGATTATACCAAGACACTCGTTCTTTATTATACATATGTATGTACATAGATAGAAGTTAAAGTAATCTTCATTTTCGTAAATAATGCGTAGGGGAACGTGGCCCAATTCGGACCGCCGCCCAATTGCGACCGCCCCTTTTTCTCGTAAATGACGAAATATTATAAAATTAGTTTCACTACATTATGAAGATATTATAGTAAGGTAATGTTAGCGCCTAAAATAAATTAATTTGGTACACAACAGGATTAATAAAAAATCAAAATTAATTTTCAGCACTTGGCCGACATTTTCTGATTTTAGAAACGAAGTTGATATGAGTTTTTTTCCCACTATTATGTCTCATATTATGCCGCGTTTCTGTAGCTTAGAGGGTCTAGTTTATTACTTGATTTACAATTTCTTGAAAGATTTTAGGTATTTTAAGTAATTAAGTATAAATGTAATACATGCAGAATGGTCTAATTGCGACCCCCAAAATGTTTCAATTCGGACCGTCTATTTCCACCACTCACCACGGTAAAGCAGTCGCGCATGCGTGTAGTGGTGTGGAAGTGTCTCTCTCACACAGACCGCGCTGTGTTTTGATTTCGGGAAAATCAATATTTTTTCACGTTTCTTGAAAGTTTTTTCGCAGTGAAAATGTTCCTACAGCCAAAGGGGAGTGCAGTTAGTGTAATTTACGCATTCCTCAGAAGAATTTTCGTGGATTATCTGGGAATTACGTCAGTGAGTGCGCAATTGTCAGTGTGTGTGAAAGTGTGTGTAGTCACCTCAAGGGCGAAATGTCAAAACAAATGTGGGGAAAAATGAAAATAAATTCTTGATTTTCCGGCTTTTCCGGGTAATTCATGGTGTTTTTCCTATTTATAGTAGTGATAAAAGTGATCTACTAGTGAAAAACCCACAAATTACGGCAAAAACAGGGGGTCGCAATTGGAACACTCGGGGGGTCGCAATTAGAACACCGTGGTGAAAAAGTGCAATTTTAGCAACTTTTCTTAATTACATTATTTCTCAGAACAGGTAAGAGTTAGAATGTTTGCATCTATGGAACAAAGTTAGCCTATTAAATAACCTTTCCAATGGTACCACACTTGGGAAGATTTAATTCCTTTTTATAGGACTTTTTCCAATCCTTCTGAAACAGAATTTAGGGGGTCCGAATTGGGCCACGTTCCCCTATCACATGAAACTTACTAATTTGCTAAGTAAGTTAGGGATTTGATTTGAATTGCTGACAATATATTGAAATAAGTACCTACTTTTTTTTAGCCACAACTTCCTTTACTTACCTTAATCATTTTTTTTTAAATTCCTCATAAGTGAAGAACATTTTTGAAACCCCTCTAAAAGAACATCGCTTTCATTTTTAATTTAGAGATTAAAGGAATTATTGGAAATTGATTTTCTTTGCCAATAATTGTGGTTTGAAGCTCTTTGATATTATGGTTACATCCGAAAATAGTATAGAAAACAGCTCATGGAGAAAGAAATAGGGCTTTTGGGTCTTTCTGACGAAATTCTAATTAATGTTTTTCTATAATGTACTGTACATGTAGTTATACAAAGGGGTTGAAAGAGAACTTTTTTGCAATATTATAAAGTTAATTAAAATATAGGGTCGATTGGGGTTATAAATCAAATAAAGCTACATTTTGTATAAAACAAAGTAAATTCGTTTCTCATAACATTTTGTGTATTATGTGGTATTTCCCGTTGATTAATATTGTAACATAAAAAAAATGTGGATAATTTAGTTAAAAAAAACGATGTGAGTGCCTCAGATCTCTAATGTATGGTGTAAATAATCTATAAACATCTCTCTGGGAATTTATCACGATGACTGCACAAATTAATTTTCAATGATTTCTCCCCTTAAGGGATTTCTAATATGTCTAAATTAGCTAGTCTATCTGAACAAATTTCATACCATATACAGAGTGATATAAGTAAAATTCTGAAATGATGATGAGTAAATTAAAATATATCACAGAGAATATTAAACAGCTTAAACATTTAAGTATAATACATATCTCTTTTGTATTCATTTCTGATTAAAATTTTTGTAAAAAACCTACTACGCCCAAACTCAAATTGACAATAGTTGTACCTACGTAATGTTCATATACAAAAATTATACAATAAAACTTTGTACATTTGCAAGTAAACAGTGATATCCAATATATGTATATATTTTCTTTTTTTGCTATTAATTCTCAAATTATGTATGAGAATGATTTAGCAATGGTAAAACTAAAAAAAAAGTATGCAAACAATTTTTTTCTTTTACACAAATATTTTTCTTATCTTCTTTTAAGGTTTAAGCAAACATTGGTAATCATCATTCTTTTTTTCTATACCTCTCATCCGATAGCTGTGAAATTTGGTAGGGGAGAGCGGGGTTAAAAAAGTCACTTAAGGGTTTAGAAAAAGCTCAAAATATCATATTTCCCAAACAGATAAAGTGAAATGCATAGCTCAATTCTTTAGGAAATTTACTGTCCTACAACTCTTTCTCAGATCATTTTGTTCTATCTAGCTAGGAAATATGATATTTTAAGCTTTTTCCAAACCCTTAAGTGACTTTATTAGCCCCGCCCTCCCCTACAGAGTTTCCTGATATCATGGTGTTTTAGATGGCCATATCCCCGACCCGAACTCCCTTCACGTAGACCCAATAATACTTTCATGCATTTTTGGCGAAATTTTGATTTTTGTGCTGTAAATTTTGTGTGAAATTAATTTCTCTTTGGATTGTTTGAGATTGATGAGTGTCCTTTTAAGAAAAATACATAATTTTTACCAAAATTTTAAGTATTCTTTCGATATCATATCTTTTTTTTAATGAATCTTAATATATAAAGCTGAAAAGTTTGTCTGTCTGTTTGTGGCACATGAACTCCTCCTAAACGGCTGGGCCGATTTTGATGAAATTTGGTATGGGGGTAGAGGGTGTCAATACGAGTTGCAAGCGCTATATGGGATTCCGCCCCCTCCCCCATTTATAGCGCTCCCACTGAAAAATTGATTTTTCCCATTTTCTACCTGCTGAAGGGTCAGGTAACGGGATTATTTTATTTAAAAAATTTTTCGGGGTTACGTATTATTCATCCCTCTTACTAATATACGCCCCCCTTTTATAGCTTAAAATGTAGTTTGCTCACACGTGATTGGGAGCTCGGGTTGACTAGTCTTTTAATATATCTTTGTTCCATCACATTGTTATGTCTCTCTGAAAATTGCGCGAAGCGGGGCAAAGTAAATTGGAGAAAACTTGGGTTAAAAAATATTAATAGTTTATCCATCCTACAATTTAATCTATATAATAAAAAAAACCTATATAATAAAGAAAGGCCTGTTTGTTGGTAATCGTCGTTCCTTCTTTTCTATACAAATCCACACCGTTTGTCCAATCGCGATGAAATTTGGTACAGAGCCCCCTTATAACAGGCGGTTTCAGATGGCCGTATTCATTTTCCCCCCAAAGCCTCCCTTCAGGTAGCCCCTATAAAGTCATGCACTTTATGCGAATTTTTGAATTTGGCGCCTGAAATGTTGTATGAAAATGATTTCTTCTCTAATCTGATTATAAACCATCACATTTTTTCTCTCTCTAAAATTTGCGCGAAGCGTAACAAATCCCTGTGAAGCGGGGTGAGGTAAATTGGAGCGAAGCGACAATTTACCTCGTTAAATTCTATTTGTTATAATGTTCTTAGGTTGCCCATGTCCCGATAAATGATTACCCAATAATTCCTACTTAAAAAAAAGAACATCAATAATAACATTCTGAGGCCTGAATGGAACTTCTTGGTAACAATTGATTTATTTATATTCTGTTTTTTTTTACCTTACAATACAATTGATGGTATACCTAAATAAACCTGATGAAACTTCTAAATGGATGAATTTGATTTGAACTTGATAAATTGATATTTATACCATATGTTGTTGGTGGCATTTTATTTGATTGATTTAGTGTTTCCATATCGTCTTTTGCTCTCATTTCAGCATTGACATCGTCCTAATGACTAATCACTAATCTATAGATATAATTATTGTGTTGCATTTCATTTACCATGCACTATTTTGATCATTTATGTTTTTGATTATCATTTGTATAGTTTTTTATCATAACACTTTTTGCTTGTAAGCTTTTTTTTTAAATCCTTGTATTTCTTTATCGTAGGTATTTTTATTTTATTTTAAGTCTGTCAGCATCTTCTGATAAATAAAATTCTAGTTAATAAACAAAGTTCTATTAGTTGTTAGTTTTTTTTTGTTAAAAAGAATATTACCTAAAGTATTTCAATGTAGTTATTTTGGTTTGACAATACTTGATTAAGTGGCTTAAGAATATTCAGTGAAGTTTTTTTACTTTACCAAAAAATCAAAGTTTTTTTTTCTCAATTAGCGTATTTTTTAATTCAAACCACAAAGGGGATTTTAAAAAACTCAACATCATTGATATAAAAATAATAAAAAACAAAAAATACACGATTTATCAATTAAATATAATATATACCTACTAGGTAAAATGAATAATTGTCATAATGGATCTTTGAGAGATTACTTTAGTTTAAATTTGATAAAAAGTCAAGTGAATTTGTATGAATTTGAATTTAAATTACGGGTTGGGTAATCAACTAGGCTCCGAGGTGGCGACACAGCTTTTAGCTCTGCCACTTTGATCCCGAGTTCCTTCTACATTCTGTTTGTAAAAAATTGAAATATTTTGTAAATTTATGTATGTATGAGGAATAAGGTGAATAAATATACTCTATACTATACCTACTCTATGTGATAAGTTTACTTTCGGTGGATTTACTTTTCCTCCGTCTTTTCCTCTATGTGGTGGCATTTTTCTACTTCAACTGAACACCCTCTATGTATCTTCCCTAAACTTCGCCAATCTCAATTAAACGATTTGATGTTTCAACAACTCTGTTTGATGCTTCCCCTTTATGTATTAGATATCTTATACCTAGTATTTTATTTCACATTCACCAAAGGGGTAGCGATTTTATTACGTGTAAAATTTCATGGATTGTGTAGCTAAATTCAGTTATAAGAGTTGGTGTCCCGCAACGTGTAGAAGTTTGTTTATGTGTTGTAATACGATTTGTGAGCAGTATTAGTAGGCAAAATTGATTTTTTTTTGTAAAATTCAGTAACTTGATGGATAAATATGTTCATATCTCTGGTCTTTAAAAAGGTATAATTTGACATATATCACAATGATTTTCAACGTCACCTCTAGAACACAAAATGGCGGATTTTTGTTTCACCAAAACTGTTTTTCGATTTTTTTATCCTGAAGGAATAGTTCTAATAGTTGTAGAGAATCGCAAAACCTATAATTTGATACTAAGTTGAACAAAATCGGTCAAGTAGTTCAGGAGATATGACTCTTAGAACTTTTAAAATTCAAGAATTTTTCAAATGGCTATATCTTCTAAACGGCGACATAGATTTTCTTCATTTTTGGTATGGTGAAAGATATTAAGTCAGGCTACAATAAATCAAAATTTAAAAGATTTTCCTAATGGGGATTTGGAGATATTTTCCCTTAAAGTTAGGCAATTTTTGTTTTCTATTTTAACGCCTCTTGCGGCCATTTTTGGAACTTGAAGTGTTATAGACAGTAGTAGGGCTTCCTGAAACCTTTCATTTGATACCAAGATGGTCAAGATCAGTCAAGCCGTTCTCGAGTTATATCGAAAAAACACTTTGCTTTAGACCGCCATATTTGATAAACCGCTTGACCGATTTTTAAGTATGAATTATCGATGAAAACGTCTCACTGAGCTCTAAAATATACTAAAATTTCAGACCTCTAGCTATAAGGGAAGTGGTTGACGGTATTTCAAAATGGCGAATGGCGGCCATCTTGGATTTCGTATATGTGAAAAAATGAAATTTTACACTCACATTTCTATAGAAAACTTCAAACCCGAAGTTCCTATCTCCTACCGTTCTTGAGTTATAAAGCAAAATATATTGCACCGGTCGGCAGGCCGGCGGGCCGGTCGGAACAAAAATTTTCCACCACCATTTTCGTAATGTGGGATGTCTAAAACGTGCTCATACCAAGTTTGAGCCCGATCTGAGGTAGTCAGTTTTTCCGACGATTCTTGGTGTTGGCCACGAAGTGTAACACCAACTAATATAAAGAAACTAGTCAACCCGAGCCCCCAATCACGTGTGGACAAACTTCATTTTAAGCTATAAAAGGGGGGCGTATATTAGTAGGGGGATGAATAATACGGTACCTCGAAAAAATTTTTAAAATAAAAAAAATATCGTTATCTGAGCCTTCAGCAGGTAGAAAATGGGAAAAAATCAATTTTTATGTGGGGCGCTATAAATGGGGGTTGGGGCGGAATCCCATATAGCGCTTGCAACTCATATTGACCCCCTCTACCCGTATACCAAATTGCATCCAGATCGGCCCAGCCGTTTCGGAGGAGTTCATGTGCCACAAACAGACAGACAAACTTTTCAGCTTTATATATTAAGATTCATTAAAAAAAAGATATGATATCGAAAGAATACTTAAAATTTTGGTAAAAATTATGTATTTTTCTTAAAAGGACACTCATCAATCTCAAACAATCCAAAGAGAAATTAATTTCACACAAAATTTACAGCACAAAAATCAAAATTTCGCCAAAAATGCATGAAAGTATTATTGGGTCTACGTGAAGGGAGTTCGGGTCGGGGATATGGCCATCTAAAACACCATGATATCAGGAAACTCTGTAGGGGAGGGCGGGGCTAATAAAGTCACTTAAGGGTTTGGAAAAAGCTTAAAATATCATATTTCCTAGCTAGAATCGACCATAACTCGAAAACGGCTTAACCGATTTTGATCAACCCAGGCTCATATGAAAGCTCTCAACAAGCCCTACAACTCTCTAGAACATCCGAAGTTTCAAAAGTGACCGCTAGGGGGCCAAAAATCAAAAACAAAATTTTCGATGAGTTTTTGATTAATATCTCGAAAACGCCATTATCGATTTGCTTCATTTTTTGATATGTTATAGCTGACCATGTTATCTAGTTCCATGCCAAAAATGAAGAAAATCTATGTCTCCGTTCTCGAGATATAGCCTTCCAAAGTTGGCATGTCATATCTCGGGTTCTACAAGTCCGATTTTGATCAACTCAATTGCAAATGAAAGGTTTCGTGAAGCCCTACAAATGTCTAGAACATTGCAAGTTCGAGAAATGACCGCGAGAGGCGCTAAAGTCAAAATCAAAATTTTCGAAAATTTCGAACTCGAATATTTCGAAAATGCCATTATCGATTTACTTCATATTTTAATATATTATAGTTGAGGTTAAGACCTTTTCAACGATAGCTCAAACTCGAAAATCTATGGAGCCGTTCTCGAGATATGGCGTTTTAAAGATTTCTTGGGGGATGACTTTTCAACTTTTCCCGACTTTCATGTATTTAAACAAATTCGCGTTCTAGTTTGCTTTCACAAAATTGGTACACTGAAAGAAACACAGCTCTCGTAAGCTTGGTCAGCTTACCCGTACATTTTTAAGATGTGTTTTAAATGTACATACATTACGTACATACATCAGTTTAATCTCAATTAAAAAAATGAATTCAGTCAATGAAAACTTTTATGATTATATTTTTTTAATTGAATTCATCTTAAGTTCAAATGACATCCTTTTTTTTCATTTAATAAAATCCATTTCATTGTAACGTAATACTAAAATATTTTACCTCTTATTCGATTCCAATTCTACCCATTCCACCTGACAGAAATTCTTCCTATCTTTATGCAGCATTATTCGGATGCCAAATTCTTTAGCATCAGGTTATTTGTATGAGAGTAAAATAGGGATAATAAAATGTATACAAAGCTTCTAAAATTTCGAGAATTGCTTTGTACCTATAGGAAATCTTAAACGATGTTGAGATTGATTTTTTAAATCCTGACACATTTTTGTTAAAATCATGCAACCGGAAAATTTTTCGTGAAGTAAAAGCTTTGTATCTATGAGTGCTCATCGGATAGGAATTTTTTCTCTTTTTGATTTATAATTTTTACGCCAGACTTACGCAATTACAACAGCTTTATACCATCTCAGTTATTTCTGAAAGATTTTGGAAACATTTTATTTTTTAGGAATCTTTGTGTATGTAAAAATTCTAGACTGAATATGTTTTAAAATAAATTTAAAAATTGTTTATCTTTTATTATTTATTTATCAGTGAGTAGTTTAAATTAGATAATAACTAGTCAACCCGAGCCCCAAATCACATGTGAGTAAATTTCATTTAAATCTATAGTAGGGATGGTAGGGATGCGTATATTAATGGGGGGAGGGTGAATAATCAATACCTACCACGATTTTTCAGCAAGTAGAAATTGGGGATAAATAATTTTTTGTGGTGGCGGTATGAAGGTGGGTGGGGATGGAATCCCACATAGCGCTTGCAATTCGTATTGAACCCTCTATGCCCATATCGAATTTTATTAAGATTGGCCTAGCCGTTTCGGAGGAGTTCATGTGCCACAGACAGACAAACTTTTTATAGTAGTAAAAAAAAGAGAAAAAAAGAAAATCACTATAATGATTCTCTACTCCAGTGAGGGCAGACTCAGTATTACCATTTACTATCTTTACTACAGATATAGTAAAATTTCTTAAATACAATACGTTTTTCAACGTTCAGATGCACACAAACACTGTGTCAAAAAAAAATTGAAATGCTTTTTAAAAGATGTGTGGGGTGTGTAGAGTGGAGCTTTTCCTACTGCGTAGCTTATCCTATAAATCCAATTTCATTTAAATTCTTTCTCCTGTCGCAGATATTTCTATTTGAATTAATTTTCTTAAGGACATCTTTTCTTTTCAAGAACTTGACACATCTTTCTTTTCATAATTAATCCTCCATATAGCAAACAATAGAAAGTGTCAGACAAACACAAAATTTATGTTCTTAACAAAAGAAACGACTGAATACAAGAAAACTAATCTCAATCTCTCATTTGCCAACTGATTTGCTTTTCACATGTTTCCAAACCATGAAAGACTTTTCTATAGAGTGGTGCTAAAGTTGAATTCTTATCGAGTGGACAATTACAACCAATTTTTTTTTAGTAATACAAAATAACAGTCTCTCATCAGTAATGGGAATTACATGTATTGTAAAATTGCAAAAAATTGTATCTTAAGGGGCTATTTGGAGAAGATTATGTTTGTTTTGTTTTTACAGTGGCACTTTTTAATTAATTATGATAATAATTAGATATTTTGTTTGATTATTATTATACCTAAGTTTTGGTCACATAAACTACTGAAAACATTCGTTATTTGTGTTTACCTTTTCGCTTAACGTATTAAATTTTGATACCATGTTATTTCTAACCACCCTCAACGACGTGAAATTGACTTCTTTTCTATGTAAGAAGTGTTTGGGATTAATAAGTTCACTCTATCTGTATCACCCATAATCCTCTTTTATTAACCTAAGAAACTTTTTTTATATAGGGGAGGGCGGGGCTAATAAAGTCACTTAAGGGTTTAGAAAAAGCCTAAAATATCATATTTCCTAGCTAGATAGAACAAAATGATCTGAGAAAGAGTTATAGGGCAGTAAATTTCCTAAATAAATGAGCTATGCATTTCACTTTATCTGTTTGGGAAATATGATATTTTGAGCTTTTTCTAAACCCTTAAGTGACTTTTTTAACCCCGCTCTCCCCTATATAAATTAATCTTCATACACTTGACTTTTTGCTTTTTATTCTTATCATGTAACCCATGCATTTCATATATGTACATATACAATACATTATATTCTCTCATTTCATCTAATTAACCACGTACACATACATATATATACATACATATCTTACCCAAGTAACTTTTGTACAAAAAAAACTATCTAAGACCATTTACGGAATGATATATGTATTAAAAAAAACACTGATAGTCTTAGGGTAAAAGAAAGTAAATTCAAACATAGGGAAATATATTAATTAATTAATTAGTATCAAACACAATTTTGGAATGACAATGCAAAGACAACTACTATCACCAACATTTAAGGATTATGACAGGTCTTTGAAAGCCATAGTAATTGGTTACATCTCCAAAAATCCCACAAAAAAATGAATAATTATTATTATGCGAGACACAGGTGACATTTTAAATATTAAAAGAAAAGGTAAGGATTTAAACGTATTAAACAATTTTTTTTTCATATTGCTCTTATGCTTTTTTGAATTAGGATAAGATACAACAGTATCTAGTAAGATACAGTATAAATATACTTTTATTTCTTTTAATTTTCTTGAATTATTATAATTACGAGGTAAATTGTCGCTTCGCTCCAATTTACCTCGCCCCGCTTCGCAGGGATTTGTTGCGCTTCGCGCAAAATTTAGAGACAAAAAATGTGATGGTTTATAAGAAGATTAGGGCCACTTTGAAATTTGCAAAGAGAAGAAATCATTTTCATACAACATTCCCGGCGCTAAATTCAAAAATTCGCAAAAAATGCATGACTTTTCTATGGGGGCTACCTGAAGGGGGGCTTTGGGGGGAAAATGGATACGGCCACTCCAAACCGCCTGTTATAAGGAGCCTCTGTACCAAATTTCATCGCGATCGGTCAAACGGCGTAGATTTGTATAGCCGAACACGACGGAAGATTACCAACAAACAGACATTTCTTTATTATATAGATATACATATGTATATAAAACACATTTGAATAAAAACTGGACAAAATGAAACTTTTCTTTTTATATTATCCATGGCATGGTATAAAGTATAAAAGGTTTCAAAGGAATTATCTTTGCAGAAGAATTTACGGAAGTCAAAAGCATTTCTTTAATTTGAGAATCAAAGCAAATTTCGTAGCGAATTTCATTTTTCATTTTGACGACTTAGCACCAGAATAATAATTTGTTGTTTAAATCAGCAAACGTAACTGAAAAATCTTATCTTTAAACGAGATAGGTAACCTTAGTTAACAGCTAACTACTTAATTATTATTTAGATGTAATTTAGGTGCGCATTTTTTTTATAAAAGAAATTAATATCCTTATATAGATTAGGAATAAAAAATTATTATTTCATTTATTTTATTTTATTTTAGGTAGAAGAATATGTAATGAAAGGTAGAGTAACTCAACCATGTTGTATTGTATTTTGACATGTAGTGTGAAAAACAATTGTTTGGGGAATTTTTTAAACGAAAGCGATTGGAAGATCTTACTGGAATTTAAAATGACCCCCTCTAATTCTAAACTGAATTTCATCCCGATTAGCCCATCTGTTTCGGAGAAGTTCATTTACTATAGTTAAATGGACAGACTTGCTGCTGTAGACTGGGATTTAGTAAAATGCAGTAAAATTACATCAACTTACCTTCTTTCTCCTGATTTTTTTCTGTTTCTTCAATATTTTCTGTTGATTAATATTTGTATTTTCATCGGAGCTTGAATCACTTTCACTGTCATCGCATGCTGAGCAGCATGAACTGGTGCTGGATGCTTCCGTCGTGCTTTTCTTAGAGGTTGAAGCTTCAGGAGTCTTCGTAGTCTTTGCCTTCTTATCATTCGCTTTCAGGAGCGGAGATGAATTGTTGTTACACAACTTTGGATTGGCAGTTTCACCTCGCGGTATGGCTGCTATTTTCATTTTTAGACCACTCTTGTCAGAGCTATTGAGGAAAAAAGATTTATTGATTATAAAATTTGAAAACTTCAGAAATAATTTTTTTTGTTACCTCGTCACGCTGAATTGAGGCGTCTGTACGGGGGATTTTCGACGTTTATGGTGCTCAGACGTTGTACTAGATTCACTGTCACTACTGCTACTCGAGCCATCGGACTCTGAAGACGAGCTGCTTGTGTCCATGTTCTTGCTGGTTATATTATCAGACGGGCCGGACTTTAGAGCATTCACATCCACTGTACGGAAAAAAATGATTATACATAGAGTAACCTTTATGAGCTATTTTTTGATTAGTAGGTATATAGAGTCCAAAAGTAAATAATGTTGGCGGATATGATTATGAATATATGTCTTGTTTTTTAATCCCGTACATTTAAACCCAGAAAATCCTATTAAAAAGTATAGTTTGTTTAAGACCGTAAACTGACTTTAAATGGGAATCCACAACACATTTAAAGGCAGGGAGATACATATATTTTTCATTGTATTGTGAAATTTTAAGTTATGAACTATAAGTTTGGGGTGCCGCTTCTTTCTAGTTTACCTCGCTCCGCTTCACAAGGATTTACAGCGTTTCGCGCAAATTTTAGAGAGAGAAAAATATTGTGTTGAAACAGATTTAATATAAAAATTAGGTGTTTTTTTTTTATTGAGTGCAATCTACTGGTCCTCTTTGTCTACAGACTTTTTAAATTGAGTGGAAGGGTGGAAAAAAAGGTATTTCTCAGGAGGTTCTAAAGAAGATTTTTGGGTATATTGTAGCTACTTATCAATCCCAAAAAAAAAATTGCAAAGAAAAGAAATCAATTTCATGCCACATTTCGGGCACCAAATTCAAACTCATACCAAGTTTGAGCCCGATCGGACAACATTGCATTTTAGGTGGTACATAGAAGCTGTGCTATACTTCGAAAGAATCACAGCTAAAAAATGCATAAAATTTATGTGGGGGCTACCTGAATGGGGGACTTGGGGGGCAAACGACCATCTAAAATCGCCTGATATAAGAAGCCTCTGTACCAAATTTTAACGCGACCGGATAAACGGTGTAGGTTTGTATATCCGAACACGACTGACGATTACCAACAAACTGACTTTTATTTATTATATATGTAGATCATTCCGATCTGAAGTGTATCCTTTCTTCACGATTTCTTCCTACATAGTTTTTATCCGCAATAACTTGAATATATTTTTTTTATTATATATGAGACTAGTCAACCCGAGCCCCCAATCACTTGTGAGTAAATTACATTTAGGGGAGCGCATATTTGTGGGAGGGGGGGATAAATAATAGAGTACCTACAATAAATTCTTAAATAAAATAAACCGTTATATGACTCTTCAACAGGTAAGAATATAGGAAAAATCTTTTTTTGTTGGGGCGCTATAAAGGGGGGTGGAGGTGGAACCATATATAGCGCTTTCAACTCGTATTCCCTCTACCTCCATACCAAACAATAAAATCGGCCCTGACAGTAATACTATTTATATATACTTAATGAAGTTTTTTGTTTCATACTAATAATCTTAATATTTTAAGCTGAAAAGTCTGTTTTTTTTGTGTGTCTGTCTGTGGCACATGAACGCTTTCGAAACGGCTGGGCCGATCTTGATGAAATTTAGTATGGGGGTAGAGGGGATCAATACGAGTTGCAAGCGCTAAATGGGATTCCGACCCCTCCCCCAAACATAGCGCCCCCACAGAAAAATTGAGTTTTTCCCATTTTCCACCTGCAGGATTTTCTTATTTCAAAAGTTTTTCAAGGTACCGTATAATTCATCCCCCCTACTAATATACGCCCCGTTTTATAACTTAAAATGGTGTTTGCTCACACTTGATTGGGGCTCAGGTTGACTAGTATTGTTTTATATTAGATAGATTATTCAGATTTCGGGATCATAATAAACATTAAAATATACAAATCACGCTTTAATTAGTGATAGTCGTGATAGTACAACATCATTAACAATTTTCATTAAGGTGTTATTAAGGGTTGAATATAAGAATAAATGTACGGGTAAGCTGACCAAGCTTACGGGAGCTGTGTTTCTTTCAGTGTACCAATTTTGTGAGAGCAAACTAGAACGCAAATTAATTTAAATACGCGCAAAGTCGGGAAAAGTTGAAAAGTCATACCCTAAGAAATCTTTGAAACGCCATAACTCGGGAACGGCTCCATAGATTTTCAAGTTTGAGCTATCGTTGGAAAGGTCTTTACCTCAACTATAACATATTAAAATATGAAGTAAATCGATAATGGAATTTTCGAAATATTCGAGTTCGAAATTTTCGAAAACTTTGTTTTTGATTTTAGAGCCTCTCGCGGTCATTTCTCGAAGTTGCAATGTTCTACACATTTGTAAGGTTTCACGAAACCTTTCATTTGCGCTTGAGTTGATCAAGATCGGACTTGTAGAACCCGAGATATGATATGCTAACTTTGGAAGGCTATATCTCGAGAACGGCGACATAGATTTTCTTCATTTTTGGCATGGAGCTAGATAATATAGTCAGCTATAACATATCAAAAAATGAAGCAAATCGATAATGGTGTTTTCGAGATATTCATCGAAAACTCATCGAAAATTTTGTTTTTGATTTTTGGCCCCCTAGCGGTCACTTTTGAAACTTTCGATGTTCTAGAGAGTTGTAGGGTTTGTTGAGATCTTTAATTTGAGCCCGGTTTGATCGAAATCGGTCAAGCCGTTTTCGAGTTATGGTCGATTTTCGATGAAAAATTGTGGCGGCCATATTGACTAAACGGCTTGACCGATTTTCGAAAATGAGGTATCGTTGGAAAGGTCTTGATGGCCCCTACAACATATAAAAATTTCAGATTTTTAGCTATTACAGGGGCTGAGATATAGCGAAAACAAAATTTTGAGGTTATCCAAAATGGCGGACGGGGGGGTGGGGGGTAAAATTTGACATCATAATCGGATGTCTTCCAGTCGATATTTAAACTTTGCCGTTTACCGCATGTCTCTATCTATTACCGTTCTCTTGCAATTTAGGGTTATACTACGGACGGACGGCCGGCCGGAAAAATTTTTTTTTGGAGCATACGTTTTTTGGAATGTGGGGACCCTAATTCGTGCTCATACCAAGTTTGAGCCCGATCTGACGACTTTCGATTTTGCTCGGTACACAAAAGCTGTGTCTGAAAGAAACACAGCTAAAATGCTATTGCTATAACTATTAACTAATTCGGTTGATGAAGTGCTTACCAGTGCTGGGGAGACTGGTAGGATCTCCGTGTAATTGTTGTAGGTAGCTCCACGACCTTGTCCGCATGTCGTGACTCTCCGGCAGGGTAGGTGGTAAGTGGTGTGTTCCCGGAATCTGGGGCATTGTCCACCTTCCCGATTTCCGTGTAAATCAGTGATTAGTTCTTCAAACAATCACTGTTAGTTGCATTTGTGGATGTACTGACATAATTAGTAAAGGATTCATGTTCCAAACTCTGTAAAAGGGAGCCAATATATTATAGAGTGCGTCAAATAACCGGATAATTTATAGATTCACTTCCGGGAACACCCTGATTTCCAATTTAAACTTTTTAAAGGGACTAAACAACGAAAACTCTTTATTTAATTTATTTAAGAAGACCATTCAGTTTCATTTTTTATCATTCTTACTGAACATTATAAAAAAAAAGGCAAGAAAATTCCGCCAATTGGACATTGCTTAGTTTTTGGGGTCAAGCGCGACGGCAGGTGCTAAGTGTGCTGTCAAATACTACACACAGAAAAAAAATGACAAAAAGTGGCAGTCAAATCGTCAATTTTTGCGAGTGGGCCACTCGCATAGACAAAATACGAATATTTCACTCGCACTCATTCGCACTATTTCTCGAAAATTTTCACATTTATTGGACCGAAATTGAACATTGAATTCTATAAATACTGATTTGCTCAATCACTTACACCAATTTAAAAGCAATATTTCTTCCATAAATAGCATTATTTGCCCAAAATAGATAAATAAAAATACAATATTAATTGATAAAATTGACGAGAAGAAAGCAAATGTTATAGCAGAAAAAACATTTAAAAGGTTTCTTTCACAAACACTAGCGCCGCGCGGAAATTGGGCGGAATTACCAATTTTACACATGATTTTTATTTTGTTAATTTTTCATCTGGAAAAACTATTAAAACACCAAAAATCATTATCTGATCTCATGTAAAGGTCCACAAAAATAAAATTTCTTCTCGAAAACATAAATTTTCGCATATTTTTTAAAGGATGTCACAACCATAGAAAAAATAATTTCTGCAACAGAATTTCATGACGATATGTCGTAGGATAATCCATACTTTTTCTTTTTTCGTCATTAAATAATTTCATAATGACTTTCAAAGTTTGAATTATTTTTTATAATTAAAAAAAAAAAACAAAAGTTAATTAATAGACCCTTAAATAAGGCTGTGTTACAAAATCTTACGTCGCAGGGTTACTTTAAGATAACTTGAACTACTTTAGAAAGGATATTTAAAAAATATCGTCAAAAACTAATTTAACTTGATAATGTTTCATAAGACATTAATTTAACTTTATAAAATAAAATTTAAGTCAATCGGACGAACAATCCTAAACCGAAATGTCCGATCATAAATATTAAAGCTTATTATAAGCTTAATGGTAAAATATGAAAGTATATTACATAATATGGTTACGTTGATCAATTTTAGATAAAAATTTTTAAGCAATTCAAAAATGGCCGCCATTTTATCCGAACTTTTTTCCAACAAATGTAATGTAAAATAAATATTTTATTTTACAACCACGCTTTTTGGATGATGTTTCTCACATTTCCCATAACCATAAACTTGTATTTCACGCGAATATTATTTTTTTTATTTTAATTATTAATTTATTTGTTTTAATATAGGAAAATATAGATCTTATGAAACGTTATAAAGCCCTATTTTGTAGAATCAAGGATATGAATTTAAAAAAAATCAATAATAGTTTGGTATGCAAGATGGCGGTCAAAAGAATTTGAGGGCGAAATCCCGACTGAAAATCCTTTCTAAAGTAGCTCGTGTTATTTTAAAGTAGCACTTTGCGACATAAGATTTCGTAAAACAGCCTTATTTAATTTTCTATAAATAATTTTTGGTTTTTTTTTGTAATTATAAAAAAAATATTTGCAAAATTTTGTAAATGATTGGATATATTAAGAATTTATTCAATGACGAAAAGAGAAAAAGGTATGGATTATCCTATGACATGTCGTCACGAAATCTTTTTGCAGAAGTTAATCTTTCAATGGTGTAACATCTATATAATAAAGAAAGGCCTGTTTGTTGGTAATCGTCGTTCCGACTTTTCTATACAAATCCACACCGTTTGACCGATCGCGATGAAATTTGGTACAGAGGCTCCTTATAACAGGCGGTTTCAGATGGCCGTATTCATTTTCCCCCCAAAGCCCCCCTTCAGGTAGCCCCCATAGAGATTTCATGAAGTTTTTGCGAATTTTTGAATTTGGCGCCTAATGTGTTGTATGAAATTGATTTCTTCTCTTTCCGAAATTTTTCTACGGGATTTATAAGTGGCCTCAATTAAACCATCACAATTTATTTTCCTCTAAAATTTGCGCGAAGCGCAACAAATCCCCGCGAAGCGGGGCGAGGTAAATTGGAGCGAAGCGACAATTTACCTCGTCTTTTATAAAATGACCCAAAATCATACGTGTATGATGAAAATGCTTTTTTGTTGCAGGAAAACCAGAAAAAAAACGTGTAAAAACGTTTTCTGGACTGAATATCTCATATACCACGTCTCTAGAAAATCGTGTCAGTGTTCTTTAGATGAGGCATTGCGGTAACGGCCAAATTGAAAATAAACAAGGAGCTTGTCAAAAAAAACCTGTCAAATGTTAGTGAGAAAGAAACTATCTACCATAGACTCGTAATAGTAATGTGCGAGTCTACCTGAGGCTCGCAGATTGAAACTGCGAACCATTTCACTCGCATTCACAAAATGCGAAAAATTTTTCTGTGTGTAAATAAATCTCCTATTGGCGCCTCTTCATATTATGGTTTTTCACTCGATTTTATTTTCCTTGCCCAGTGGGATGCTTTTGTGTTTTTATGAATGCTTTAAAGTGCTAGGCATGTATTTTTTGTTGTTAAATTAGGGAATTTGTGTTTACAAAACATTGCTGTCATTTTTCATTCCTAAAATGGCCATTTCACCAACACTGAATGGGGGACTTTGGGTGGCTAATCATGGAGTTTCATGAACTTTTATAAACGTATAATGCATTGTAAACACTCACATTGTATTGCCAAGTGTTTTTCAGACAATTTTAATAATCTCGTGTTATATATAAAGCACAAAATATTTTACAAACGCGTCACTTCACACTTCACTTTCGCCACAGCACTCTGTTAGCTGGTTCGCCGCTATACGCCTTATTTGTCTCATTTCGACTAATTTAGGCGAATTGAATATTTGAATTTTTGGTTAGACAAAAACCGTTAGAACAGTCTTCATAAAATTTTCAAATTTTTAAGAAAAAAATCTTTTTCTGATTTTTTTTATTTCTCTTCTTTTTTATGCATTTACATACAATAGTTAACATGAGCCCCCAACGCCCCCAATCTGGTGTCAGCAAATTGAATAAATTCCCAACTTCTCAAACTAAATAACACATCGGCCTACCACAATATTAAATTGAATAAAATTCGTCGCTTGACCCTTCAGGTTTTTTTTGTAACCCCCCCCCCTCCTTACCATCACCCCTCATTTTTAACCAGGTCTTAAGCTATTAAGCTTATATGGACTGCCGAATCACTACTAACATATAACATCCTTTTAATTCATTCAATCACATTCACACTTGCACTCCATTCATTATAAAAACGACACAATTTTTCTATACAAAAATGATTTTTATGCATTTTAAGAAATTCACTTAATCATTCCTTCCGGCTTTTTATCTAATCATTGGACGAAAAAAAACAATTCTTAGTATCTTAGGTCTATGCACTTCAGAAGGTAAGAGAATAAAAAATTAAAGATTTAGGGGGGGGGGGTTGGGACGGTATTCCACTTAGCTCTTTATACCTACCTCAATACATATTAAATTTCATCACATTTGCCACAGACTTCCTTTTATTATTTTAAAATATAAGGTCAATCGGAACTGTTTTGATGAATTGAAAAGCTTTACAAAAATTATTTTTATGCATTTTAAGAAATTCACTTAATCATTCCTTCCGGCTTTTTATCTAATCATTGGACGAAAAAAAAACAATTCTTAGTATCTTATCACCCAATCAAGGTTATCAACAGTTTCACCATTTTCTTCGAAACCACCTGAAATAATTCTCAGGTGTTCCTAATTGCTTTTAGTCTTATTTTGTCGATTAAACTATATTGTTTGTGCGGTGCGTCTGTTTTTTATAGTGAATTTCAAATAAATTGTTCATCGATCCAGTTATTATTTGTTTATATAGTGAGATTATGATTATACATTATGTATAGTTAAGATGAATGTTTACAATAATATTCATAAACTGTTATTTATTTTGGTCTCTTGTACTGCAGACATTTTCTCTCGTTTTCCTACTTAGAAAACTTCTAAAAGGTTGTAATGTGAATACGAAAAGATATCCCACTGAAATATATAATTAATAAAGTTTTGTTTATTGGTTGGTTAATCACGTCTACACAAATCTACACCGTTTGTCCGATCGTCGTGAAATTCGGTACAGAGGCTCCATATATCAGGCGTTTCCAAGTAGCCATAATAATTCCAACCCGATCCGCGAGCCTCCTTCAGGTAGCCCCCATATAAATTTCACGCTCTTTTGTGAATTTTTGAATTTGGCGTTATGAAAATAATTTTCTTCTCTTTGCAATTTCCTTTTGGAATTGATACTTATGTGGTTTCAACATATACTCACAAATTGTCCTTTAAAATCTCATAAATCTCACTATTATTTTATTATCTTTCGAAGCGCAACAAATCTTTATTATAATAAAAAAAACAGTCGTGTTTGTTATTAATCGTCCTTTACACACCTCACATGAGTTACGGAGTAAACAGTTTTTGCAGACTAACAAAAAAAAACCACAAATATAATTTTCGAGAAAAAAAAAACATTAGGTACAATAAAGAAATATCCCCCTGTATCCCACAAAAGCTCCCTTGCAATGTTAAATAGTGGCCAAGTTAGACCAACAGGAGATGAAAATCTCCGGACCCCATTTAACGTAACGTAGACCAACAATGAGGAATGCCCTAAAGGTCTGATAAAGGTTGAAAGCTTTGGGAAGTAAACTCATTGCTGTAACCATAGCGATTGACATTAAATATATTTATTTTATGCTTTTTGAGAGAATTTTGAATTGCGCGTTCTAAATAATGTGCGAAACTGATTTCTCCTCTTTGCAATATGTATTTTTGGAGATTAATAAATGATTCTCAATCTACCCATTAACCGGAAAGATACTCAATTTTAAGTAATATTTTAGGCTTCTTTCGGTATCATATCTTATTTACTACCTTTTAATGATTTTTTTTTTATTAAATGTGTATTCCATCACATCCAAAAGCGCGGAGCGCAATATATTCTCTAGAGTGGGGTACACTCATAGAACAAACTCCCGTTTTATCACCGCAAAGTGATAAATACGGAATTCTCTTATATGAAACACCACTTTTGCAGTGATAAATACAGAATTTTTTCTATGAGTGTAGGGTAAATTGTAGCGCAGCGACAATTTAACTCGTTTGTATGATAAACTGAGATAATCGTTAATAATACGATAACTTCTTCTTTTCTTAACATTTTTGAAAGGTTTGAAAGCGTATGTAACTATTCCAGCATGTTACCATTGAGGCGTCAGAAAGAAAAGAAGAACTACAGGAAAGGTATTCAACCTGAAAGAGGTAATCTTAAATACCTACATATTAGGTATACAATACATTCTGAACATTTTAGCATTTTTTTTTAAACTGTGAATATAAGGTATCTATTTATTCACATATTAATAATTCTAACTTTCTATGTACTTACCTATAGATGTATTAAACATAAGCTTTTTTAGAAACGGAAGGAATTTTCTCTCATATGGAAGCAGTAGACGAAATATTGTGTTAGTATGCTTGTATATAAGTAATACCCTCTGGTAATTTCCTTTAACTCAACGCATGAGATCCTTTCAGGATTCCGATAGAAATTATCACTGTTCTTTACACTCTTGGGCATAAAGCAACACAATACCTATAGCTACTTACATAATTTTACATAGAGTGCTCTTTGTTCTATAAACATTTATTATATGGTTCTCAAGTGATAAATTTTTAATGGGCCTAAGACTAAAAAAAATACATTAAATTTTTTTAATATAAATTTTGTCATATTAAATTCCATAACGTTGTTTCCTTCAGCGGGGAAAATTATGAGAATGAGAAAAAAGTATTAAGAGCGCATAAGGGCTTACTTGAGTAAATTTTCTTCAAACTATAGGTAAAGACGAAATTTCATTAGATGTGTCAAGAATTTTGTAATTAAATATTTGTGAGGATTTTCTCTCGAATTTAATTTATGCTCAATAGAACAGAGGGGGTGAGTAACTATTGCGTTCATGGTGCAGTTCCTTGCGTTCAATCTTGTGTTTTTGCGTTCATGATTCACCTTAGGCCATAATTTTTCCCTCCCCTTTGGGTTTTGGTGAAAAAGCATAATTTGTGGAAATAGCAAAAATTTTATATTTTTGCAATGAATGGGGGGTGATCAGGAGTTTTATTTGTTTTCGCTCTAAAACTAGAGGGCCACAAAATGCAAAAACCTGTTTTTTGTAAAAGAACTTGAATTAGATGAAAATATTTCCGGGTGTTCACGACTTCCGCGAAAATCTTAGCGGGTACTCGCGGTTTCTGCGAAAATTTTTGTGGGTAGTCACGACTTTTGCGGAATTTTTGCGGTTCCCGCAGATTTTTTCGCGATCCTTCGCGACTTCTGCCGTCTTTTTCGCCCTAAAACCAACAGGAAAACCAAAAAATTCGAAAACTGTTATTGGCAAGGGGTGAGTTAATCATTACATACATGGTGCAATTTCTTGCATTCATTCCATAAAGATCGCAAAGTGTGCGTTCATGGTTGACCTTAGGCCATAGTTATTCGCCCCCTGTAATAGAACATTGGCAAAATTACTTTCCTGAGTGCGGTTACCTTAAGCATAATAGAAGAGTTTAATCGATATGTGAATTAATTTCTCAATTAACAGAAACGTAATAATTAATTACCTATATTTACATCGAAAGTACAATTTCCCAATGCGATTTAATTATTTATGTACAATGAAAATATGTACATACATAATACATTACATACTTATAAAGTACATAATTCAAAATCAAGTTCAATGACATTCTTTAAATATGAATTAACTGAATAACGATTTTGAAGCGATTTTGAACAAATTAAAAGACAAAATATTTTGATAATACAAAAGATTTTTATATAATTTTTTATTTCGCATCCACTAGCCTTTTAGTAGAATTACATATATTAATAGAATCAATAGAGTGATTAGATTGATTGAACAACTGAATAAGTCACAGAAAAATTCAGGATCGTGGGGGAGGAGGTGGCACGAAGTATTCAACAGAGCTCAGTTTGCCGATACCTTCAACTCTGCCAGTCAACAATCTAATTTCACGTAAAAGACTTTTTTAAAACTTTTGTCAACCCCTCCACAAAAGACTTTAGTGCAATTTCAAAATAAAAGGTCTTAGAATATAATGATAATTTATTTCAGTCCTCCTACAATAAAAATATCAGTAAAAAAGTCAAATATTTTTTTAAAATGTTTATTTTAATTTTAAACAAAAGATAAAATATTTTTTGTGTCAAACTTTTTATATTTTATAAGAATATCTCCATAACAGAATAATATTTTTTTATAAATGAAACTAATAAATTCACAGTGAGATATTATTGCACAGGAAATCTGTCAGAGAAGTGAAGAAATGTTTTTTTTTAATTTCTTTAAAATTCTCCTTACTTATCACATGTGCCAAAGAAGTATCTGTACCAACTACCTATGTACGTACGATACAATAAAAACATTTTCAATTACAGAAACAGCTTTAATCCACGTTATATTGCTGAATAAAGCTTTCCGGGTTATTGTACTGCTTTTCCTTGCTGCTACTGTTATTCCCATAATTGTGTATTTGATGGTGTTCTCGCGAGAAATTGGGCCCTTGGAATACGATCGAAATCAAGTGGGAACATGCGGGCATTTAAAAAGTCTGCATGTTTCTTGTGGCCTTAAGGTGAGATTTAAAGAGAATGTGAGAAGAAATGCTTATTTAGGTTTAGAAGTGCTGTAAAAATGTGTTACTGTTTTATATGAATACTAACACAGGAAAATGCATGATTTTTTTTTAAATCATGGGGGCTCGGGATGACTAGTATATAATAAAGAAAGGATCTCTACACCGTTGGTCCGATCGCAATGAAATTTGATACAGATACTTCTGATACCAGGCGGTTGTCACCAACGAATAAATTTTCCATTAAATCTATTTCACCCTCTAAAATTTGCGCGAAGCGGGGCGAGGAAAATTGGAGCGAAGTGACAATTTACCTCGTAAAAATATAAGATTTGATTAATCTTACAACTATTTGCTTCATAAAAAAAAGAAAAGTTTTGGCCAACTGAATTTGATATTTATGTGGTAATCATTCAGGTTCTCAGTCTTTCGGCCAGTAAACTTTATACTTTGTCTCATAACATAAATTTTGATTACCTACAAGTGGTGGAAAAGAACGTGTAATATAAATATAAATATTCAACATTTCAAATTGCAGAGCATTTCTGAAAATTTTTGTCTTCTACGAGGATGCTGCTTCACTAGAAGGGATGGATGCTACCATACATTACCATCGAGACACCAGTATTACAACCCATCTTATATAACTTCCAATCTAACTAAAGAACTCCAACCATTACGCGATGTAACACCACTAGGAGTTGCAGCTATTTCATATCTTCAGCTGGTAATTGAACCTTTATCGAATGATAGGGCACGCCTTTATGTATGGAATCCAACAACAAAACAGAATCCTGTGAGTAAGAGTACATAATTACATATAGATCTTATCTATATCGTATCTTATCTATACTTTATACGTTTACGGCTGGACGGATATTTTTGGCGTCAACTTTTTTTTTTTTTGGAACGTTGGAACCCTTTTAATAGTCATGTATTTTAGAGTGGACACAGAAGCTGTGTTTGAATGAAGAAAGAGTCACATAAAAGAATTAATCATTTACAAGGAATAGAGAGGGTTTGAATTGTATCGGAATTTAGATCAACATGGGTCACTATTCACTATATACAATTTTTAAATTTCGATCTGAAAATCTGTCTTTTTAATAGCTTGCTGTTAACAATGAATGTATGTATATACACATTTTACAGATTAAATTTGAATCTCAAATTTGATTGTGTGGTCGGATAAACTCAAATAAAATATAGCAGTTCAATTAACTGTACAATAATGAAATATTCAACATGTTTCCTTAAGGGAAAATTGATTGTTTATGGTCTGTTACTAATTACAGGTTTATCCTGAAGCCATTGGAAATGAATCCACGAGTTACATATATCATATTTTTCAACCCGTTATTTATGCAGAATTTCGACGTAGAGTTGATGATTCACTTTTAGTTATTACATCCCGTGGCCCTCTGATTGTGGCACAAAATTACCTAGAATGGAGCTTTTATCTAGGAACACACATTTTGTTTGGTCTTGGTGACTTACATTTGCAGCCAGGCTTCAAGACAATTATTTTGAACAACGAAGCAAACGATGCAATTCCATTCATTCTGGCTTACAGTAAGTTTACCATTCATTTCATTACATACATCTAATTTCAAAGACTTTTTTTTGCGATTAATAATAATTCTCTTTCAACAATTACACTGTGATTTATTATCTATATAATAAAGAAAGGTCTGTTTGTTGGTAATCTTCCGTCGTGTTCGGCTATACAAATCTACGCCGTTTGACCGATCGCGATGAAATTTGGTACAGAGGCTCCTTATATCAGGCGGTTTCGAGTGGCCGTATTCATTTTCCCCCCATAGTCCTCCTTCAGGTAGCCCCCATATAACAGTCATGCATTTTTTGCGAATTTTTGAATTTCGCGCCTGAAATGTTGTATGAAAATGATTTCTTCTCTTTGCAAATTTTTTTTCGGGCCTTAATCTACTTATAAACCATTACAATTTTTTTCTCTAAAATTTGCGCGAAGCGCAACAAATCCCCGCGAAGCGGGGCGAGGTAAATCGGAGCGAAGCGACAATTTACCTCGTACACTATATAATACTCTTTTTTTTTCCTATTCACCATTCTCAGTAGAAAAATACCCAAATTTTGATTGCTTTTGTTTTGGCTTATATTAAATAATTAACAGCTTCTGATATTGAAATTAGAATATTTTGGATGCTCACAAATCTTTATACAATATCATATTCTTCACACATTTTATGTACCTACCTATCAAAATTTTAAAACTGCAAATTAATTTGATTTAATTTTTTTCAACAATAGTCTAAAATCTAAAATTAAATAATATAGAATCAATATTTTGGAATAAAGTTTCTTGACGATCTGAGAAGATTGTGTAAAAATTTGAAGTCGATCAGGCCACAAGCAAAAAATTTGTTAAAAATGGGAATTCAAAAATTAATGTAATGGTCTAATTTATTTGTTCTTAGTTGTCATTAACATTCATTTCATTTCTCGACAATTCTAACACATATTGTTCAGATTTATCATTATATAATAAAAATATTTTATACTGAGATTAAAAAAATCAAATTGACTGTACGCCAGTAAAATTCTGGAAGTGTTAAAATGTTTTCAAGTTTGCATGTTTTAATTTTGATTTCCGTATTTCCATCATTTTAGATGCTACAACCGAAATGTTCCATGGAATTTATATAAACGCACCGTATCCAGTTGAAGTTGAAATCACTGAGAGCTATTTAGTTATAGTTAGAGCTATTTTTGATACATCATTTCACATTGATGTACTATGTGGTCCAACAATCGGTAATTTGATGGATCAGTTAATGGAGCAAACAGAACAAAATCTACATCCACTGCCAAATTGGTTTTTTGGTTTTCACATTTGTGATACGAATATTACAAGAAATCTCACAGATTCAGTGATTGAGGTTCTGGAGTTACTTTCCTCTGATTTTGTAACTGAGCAGCCATTTGATACTCATTGCATACGAGAACAGTTGCTGTGGTTGGGTGACGATATAAAGGGATTACCAAGCGAGGTGAGGAGCGCTATTAGTAAAATGAAATGGCTCGGAAAAAGTTTTATTGCTTCCATGACTGCAGTACTTCCAGCTGATCTCAAGAGTGCAGCTTATCATATGGCCAAAGCAAAGGGATTATTAATGAGGCATCCCACTTTAGAAGAGCCTTACATTGGCCGTATTGGCAAGACGAATGTGGTCTATGTGGACTGGGTTGGATCAAATCAAGAAAATTTGTATGAATGGTCAAATCAATTCATGCCCAACAATTTATCTGCAGATGGATATATGGTGCAGGCCAATTGGATGTGGGATCAAAGTGATGGTGAAAAAATACCCCACTCATTTCCATATATTTCAATGGATATGATAAATGCCAGCAAGAATATAGTACCGTGGTTTATTCGTCAAAGTGGCACAGATGGAAAGGCCTCAATTTTCTCCCATAATTTTGCAGCATCAGCGCAGATTGACGTAATAAGGAAAGTCCTTGGAAATGAATCGTTTATTTTATCTGAAAGTTCGCTATTTGCAAATGTACCAATCTCTCGTAGACAAGTACCATCTACATGGACAGAATTGAGAAATTTAGTAAGTATCTATAGAAAATATATTAGACTTATGTACCTATAACGCATATCTTTTTTACGTAAATATTTTGAAATGTGCCGTTTTATAATATTAATTTCTAGTTTTTTTTTTTAAAGAAAATATTATATGTATTTAGGTTTACAGGTATATGAATGTACTTCACATGAATAGGCTTAGATGTAAAAGTTCATTTAAAAATACACAGCTAAATCCTTTTAGCTGTGATTCTTTTTATATTGTTGTGATGCCTGTGATGCCCAGTAAAGTTGGTTGTTTTAAGTAAGAAAATCTTTGATTCAGGTTCGTCGTACGATGGGCCAATCGATTTCTGGAATTTACTTCAGTTCAGCAAATATTTGTGGAGATGGCGAGACATGGACGGAAGAGCTATGTATTCGTTGGTATCAATTCGCTTCGCTATCACCTTTCTACCGAGTAGCGTCCGCAAAGGCTCCAACATCATTTTCGAAATTCGCTCAAAGTTTGCTGAGAGCATCAACGGAGAGACGATACTCACTTTATTTGTACATTCATACTGTTGTGACAGAAAGAAGACCTCTTCTCACACCTTTATTCTATGAATATCCTGACCTCATAGCATTGATGGACAATTTAACACACCAGGCGCTTGTCGGACCCTCTCTCCTGTTTGCACCAGTACTGCTGCCTGGTGTTCAACATATCAATATTTTCTTCCCTGAGGTATACTACGAGATTGGCGGTGGGCAGCAATTAATTGCAAATACGTGGGCTGAACTACCTGTTGTTGAGACAGACGCACCCCTTTTCATTCGTGCTGGACATATTGTTCCTATACAGCATACAAAGGTATTATTTGCTGCTGTATTATGTATAGAAACATTAACAAATTTCTATACATCATTTTATATTGGAATTTCATATTGAATTGTATTGAATGTTAAATTTCATTTTAGAATGTTCGGTCAATAACAGTCATGCAAATGAAACCTATTCATTTATATGTCGCTCTGGGTCCATTGGAAAATGGCATAAGTACTGCAATAGGTAAAGTGCAATTTGATTCAGAATACAAAGTTACATTTAACGCGGCTTACACAACCTCATCAGAACAGGTAAATTTATATTTTTGTAAAGATATTTTATCAATCCAATATATATAATATATATATTTAATTTCAATTAGACGCAACTAAAATTATCATCGTACTCTAAACTAACTTGTCGCACCACTACAAATCTCACCATAGAAAGTGTAAAAATCTATGGTTCTGGTGTTTCGGATGTTGGCGTCTTTACATATTCTATAAAAGTGGGGCATAATTTATGTGGTGGAAATTTAAACTTGACAGAAGATTTGAGTTTTCTAAATAAAAGAAATTCAATATAAGGATTACTGATTTTTTCTTTATGTATTAGCAATAGTATTTGTCACACGAAAAATTTATTGTATTGTACCTACTGTATACAGATTGTTTGTAATAAATAAAAAAAATGTATTAGTTTTCTCAATGTACATTGTATATATTCGCTTGGCCCATTCATTATGAACCTATCTCAAAAACGCTACTTTTCAGGAGAGCCGATTTTCTAAAATGTATGAGAAATTTACGTATTTTGCCTTTTTTCTGGCTCCAACTTACCAATTATCTCACACAAATGATGGTATTCACTCACTATTACCATTTAGAAAGCACTGGCACCCCAAATTATGTAAAATAATTAGCAAAAAGTGCAAAAATATTGCAAAATATGCACAGAAAATACTTTATAGGTTCTCCTTGCACGGAGTTTGAGAAAATTTTTATGTGCCGGAGTGTTCGGCAAAGCTCGGGTCGACCGTCCTTGAATGTAAGCACTAGGTCTCTCTTTCTTTCCTGCGCGCGCCGATAGATTCGTGTGCATCTTGTATGTGTGTGTGTTAGCTCCACAATTTCCTTCAGCGAGAATGAATTTTTCGTCCCAAATGGAATTGTTGCTTCTCTGCCACCAAGGGGATTTGGAATCTCATCTCCATAACCCAATGGATTATCACATCCTGGACAATTAGGGGGGGCTGGGGCAAAAATGTTTGTTTTTTATCAAATTCTGGAAAAATAGGGGATTTTGGGTCAAATTGGTGGGTTTTTCGCCGGAATTGTGGTCACTCCTCATTGGTAATGATGGAGTGACCTCCGGATTGGGGATCTTCATCTCAGGAATATCAACTCCTGGACAATTAGGGGGGCTGGGGCAAAATTTTTTATTTTTCGCCGGAATTGTGGTCACTCCTCATTGGTAATGATGGAGTGACCTTCGGATTAGGGATCTCATCCCAGGAATATCAACTCCTGGACAATTAGGGGAGGCTGGGGCAATTTTTTTTATTTTTCGATGCAATTGTGGTCACTCCTCATTGGTAATGATGGAGTGACCTTCGGATTGGGGATCTTCATCTCAGGAATATCAACTCCTGGACAATTAGGGGGGCTGGGGCAAAATTTTTTATTTTTCGCCGCAATTGTGGTCACACCTCATTGGTAATGATGGAGTGACCTTCGGATTAAGGATTTCATCCCAGGAATATAAAATTCTGGAAAAATAGGGGATGTTGGGACAAATTGGTGGGTTTTTCACCGGATTTGTGGTCACTCCTCATTGGTAATGATGGAGTGACCTCTGGATTGGGGATCTCATCCCAGAAATATAAAATTCTGGACAATTAGGGGGGGGCTGGGGCATAAAGTTTTGTATTTCGCCGGAATTGTGGTCACTCCTCATTGGTAATGATGGAGTGACCTCCGGATTGGGGATCCCATTCCAGGAATATCAACTTCTGGACAATTAGGGGAGGCTGGGGCAAATTTTTTTGTTTTTTTTGCCGGATTTGTGGTCACTCCTCATTGGTAATGATGGAGTGACCTCCGGATTGGGGATCTCACCCCAGGAATATAAAATTCTGGAAAAATAGGGGATGTTGGGGCAAATTGGTGGGTTTTGCGCCGGAATTGTGCTCACTCCTCAGTGTTAATGATGACTAAAATATTTTATAAAAATTTTTTCAATAAACAAGAATATTTTCAAGCGGCTTCCTCAGAAAATCGCACTGCCTATATATAACTTTTCTTAATTAAAAAAAAATATTGTAAAGCCCGTAAAGTTTTCGAGCAATACCAAACTTTTTATTTAAAATTTTTCTTCAATATAATAAAAAATCGTCAAGCCCGTAGAGCCTTCGCAAAGAATCAAACTACTTTTCTTTTCTATTGAGAAGAAATACCTTTTCTTCTCAATAAATTCACTCATTATTCTTAAAGAGTTCTTTCCTTTTTCCTTTAAGACTCCCGAAAATTCTTTCAAAGAACAAAATAATTCTTAATTAAAGAAAGAATTAAAAAAAGAAATGCCCTTTCTTCTCAATAAATTCACTAGTTATTCTTGAAGAGTTCTTTCCTTTTTCCTTTAAATTCCCGGAAATTCTTTCAAAGAACAAAATGATTTTTTATTAAAGAAAGAATTAAAGGAAGAAATACCTTTTCTTCTCAATAAATTCACTAGTTATTCTTGAAGACTTCTTTCCTTTTTCCTTTAAATTCCCGGAAATTCTTTCAAAGAACAAAATGATTTTTTATTAAAGAAAGAATTAAAAAAAGAAATGCCCTTTCTTCTCAATAAATTCACTAGTTATTCTTGAAGAGTTCTTTCCTTTTTCCTTTAAATTCCCGGAAATTCTTTTAGAGAACAAAATGATTCTTTATTAAAGAAAGAATTAAAAAAAGAAATGCCCTTTCTTCTCAATAAATTCACTAGTTATTCTTGAAGAGTTCTTTCCTTTTTCCTTTAAATTCCCGGAAATTCTTTCAAAGAACAAAATGATTTTTTATTAAAGAAAGAATTAAAGGAAGAAATACCTTTTCTTCTCAATAAATTCACTCATTATTCTTAAAGAGTTCTTTCCTTTTTCCTTTAAGACTCCGGAAAATTCTTTCAAGAACAAAATGATTTTTTATTAAAGAAAGAATTGAAGGAAGAAATACCTTTTCTTCTCAATAAATTCACTAGTTATTCTTGAAGACTTCTTTCCTTTTTCCTTTAAATTCCCGGAAATTCTTTCAAAGAACAAAATGATTCTTTATTAAAGAAAGAATTAAAAAAAGAAATGCCCTTTCTTCTCAATAAATTCACTAGTTATTCTTAAAGAGTTCTTTCCTTTTTCCTTTAAATTCCCGGAAATTCTTTCAAAGAACAAAATGATTTTTTATTAAAGAAAGAATTAAAGGAAGAAATACCTTTTCTTCTCAATAAATTCACTCATTATTCTTAAAGAGTTCTTTCCTTTTTCCTTTAAGACTCCGGAAAATTCTTTCAAGAACAAAATGATTCTTAATTAAAGAAAGAATTAAAGGAAGAAATACCTTTTCTTCTCAATAAATTCACTAGTTATTCTTGAAGACTTCTTTCCTTTTTCCTTTAAATTCCCAAATATTCCTTAAAAGAACAAAATGATTCTTAATTAAAGAAAGAATTAAAGGAAGAAATACCTTTTCTTCTCAATAAATTCACTAGTTATTCTTGAAGACTTCTTTCCTTTTTCCTTTAAATTCCCAAATATTCCTTAAAAGAACAAAATGATTCTTTATTAAAGAAAGAATTAAAAAAAGAAATGCCCTTTCTTCTCAATAAATTCACTAGTTATTCTTGAAGACTTCTTTCCTTTTTCCTTTAAATTCCCGGAAATTCTTTCAAAGAACAAAATGATTTTTTATTAAAGAAAGAATTAAAGGAAGAAATACCTTTTCTTCTCAATAAATTCACTAATTGTTCTTGAAGAGTTCTTTCCTTTTTCCTTTAAATTCTTGAAAATTCTTTCAAAGAACAAAATGATTTTTTGTTAAAGAAGGAATTAAAGGAAGAAATAGCTTTTCTTCTAAATAAATTCATTAGTTATTCTTGAAGAGTTCTTTCCTTTTTCCTTTAAATTCCCGGAAATTCTTTCAAAGAACAAAATGATTCTTAATTAAAGAAGGAATTAAAAAAAGAAAGGCCTTTTCTTCTAAATAAATTCACTAATTATTCTTGAAGAGTTCTTTCCTTCAGGATTCCCGAAAATTCTTTAAAAGGACAAAATGATTCCTAATTAAAGAAGGAATTAAAGAAAGAAAGGCCCTTCTCAATAAATTCACTAATTATTCTTGAGGAGTTCTTTCCTTTTTCCTTCAAGATTCTTTATTAAAGAAAGAAATGCCTTTTTCTTAACAAATTCAGTAATTATTCTTAAATAGTTCTTTTTTTTCATTTTTTTTAAATACCCCAATTTTTTTACAAGAACAAAATGATTCAAAAAAATTTTGGATCTAAAAAAAATGGTGAATTTTCTAAGAAGAGAAGGCATTTCTTTCTTTAATCCCTTCTTTTATAAAGAATCATTTTGTTCTTCTAATTTTTCTTTATTTTCCTATTAAAATTAAAATGGTTTCGTTCTTCTAAAGACTTTTCAGATACCTATTTTGATAAAAATTAAAAGGGAAGGATCTCTTTAAGAATAATTAGTGATTTTTTTCAGAAAAAAGGGAATTTCTTTCTTTAGTTCCGTATTACAGATAAAACTACTTTTTTCTTCTTAAAATTTTTAAGGCACTTTGATAAAATTTAAAAGAAAATAACTCTTTAGGAATAATTAGTGAATTTGTTGACCAAAAAAGTAGATTTCATTCTTTAAATCCTTCTTTGATTAAAAATTATTTTTATTCAGGCTTGAGAATATTTTTCTATTAAAATGTAGTATAGTTATTACCGAAGGCTCTACGGGCTTTACAATATATATTTTTTTTAAATTAAGAGAAGTTATAAATAGGCAGTTTGACTTTCTGCGGAAGCTGCTTGTAAATATTCTTTTTTATTGAAAATAATTTTTTTTTAAATATTTTAGTCACTTCATCATTGTAAATAAAAAGTGACCACAATTTCGGTGCAAAACCCTACAATTTGCCCCAACATCCCCTATTTTTCCAGAATTTTATATTCCTGGGATGAGATCCCGAACCCGGAGGTCACTCCATCATTACCAATGAGGAGTGACCACAAATCTGGCGAAAAACCCACCAATTTGCTCCAGCCTCCCCTAATTGTCCAGAATTTTATATGTCTAGGATGAGATCCCCAATTCGGAGGTCACTCCATCATTACCAATGAGGAGTGACCACAAATCCGGCGAAAAACCCACCAATTTGCCCCAGCCTCCCCTAATTGTCCAGGAGTTGATATTCCTGGGATGAGATCCCTAACCCGGAGGTCACTCCATCATTACCAATGAGGAGTGACCACAAATCCGGCGAAAAACCCACCAATTTGCCCCAACAGCCCCTATTTTTCCAGAATTTGATATTACTGGGATGAGATCCCCAATCCGGAGGTCACTCCATCATTACCAATGAGGAGTGACCACAAATCCGGCGAAAAACCCACCAATTTGCCCCAACAGCCCCTATTTTTCCAGAATTTGATATTACTGGGATGAGATCCCCAATCCGGAGGTCACTCCATCATTACCAATGAGGAGTGACCACAATTCCGGCGAAAAACAAAAATTTTTGTCCCAGCCCCCCCTAATTGTCCAGAATTTGATATTACTGGGATGAGATCCCCAATCCGAAGGTCACTCCATCATTACCAATGAGGAGTGACCACAATTCCGGCGAAAAACCCACCAATTTGCCCCAACAGCCCCTATTTTTCCAGAATTTTATATTCCTGGGATGAGATCCCCAATCCGAAGGTCACTCCATCATTACCAATGAGGAGTGACCACAATTCCGGCGAAAAACAAAAATTTTTGCCCCAGCCCCCCCTAATTGTCCAGAATTTTATATTCGTGGGATGAGATCCCCAATCCGGAGGTCACTCCATCATTACCAATGAGGAGTGACCACAAATCCGGCGAAAAACCCACCAATTTGCCCCAACAGCCCCTATTTTTCCAGAATTTTATATTCCTGGGATGAGATCCCCAATCCGAAGGTCACTCCATCATTACCAATGAGGAGTGACCACAAATCCGGCGAAAAACCCACCAATTTGCCCCAACAGCCCCTATTTTTCCAGAATTTTATATTCCTGGGATGAGATCCCCAATCCGAAGGTCACTCCATCATTACCAATGAGGAGTGACCACAATTCCGGCGAAAAACAAAAATTTTTGCCCCAGTCCCCCCCCCCCTAATTGTCCACGAAAAGGTTAGTTTAACATCAAAAGATTCATTTAAAATGATTGGGAAAATAAAAAAAAATGTACTGGTAAGCTGACCAAGCTTACGAGAGCTGTGTTTCTTTCAGTGTACCAATTTTGTGAGAGCAAACTATAACGCAAAATAATTTAAATACGCGCAAAGTCGGGAGAAGTTGAAAAGTCATCCCCCAAGAAATCTTTAAAACGCCATATCTCGGGAACGGCTCCATAGATTTTCGAGTTTGAGCTATCGTTGGAAAGGTCTTAACCTGAACTATAATATATTGAAATATGAAGTAAATCGATAATGGCATTTTCGAAATATTCGAGTTCGAAATTTTCGAAAATTTTGATTTTGACTTTAGCGCCTCTTGCGGTCATTTCTCGAACTTGCAATGTTCTAGACATTTGTAGGGCTTCACGAAACCTTTCATTTGCACTTGAGTTGATCAAAATCGGACTTGTAGAACCCGAGATATGACATGCCAACTTTGGAAGGCTATATCTCGAGAACGGAGACATAGATTTTCTTCATTTATGGCATGGGGCTAGATAATATGGTCAGCTATAACATATCAAAAAATGAAGCAAATCGATAATGGCGTTTTCGAGATATTCATCGAAAACTCATCGAAAATTTTGTTTTTAATTTTTGGCCCCCTAGCGGTCACTTTTAAAACTTTGGATGTTCTAGAGAGTTGTAGGGTTTGTTGAGATCTTTCATTTGACCCCGGGTTGATCAAAATCGGTCAAACCGTTTTCGAGTTATGGTCGATTTTCGATGAAAAATTGTGGCAGCCATATTGGCTAAACGGCTTGACCGATTTTCAAAAATTTGGTATCGTTGGAAAGCTCTTGATGGCCCCTACAACATATCAAAATTTCAGATTTTTCGCTATTACAGGGGCTGAGATATAGCGAAAACAAAATTTTGAGGTTATTCAAAATGGCGGACGGAGGGGTGGGGGGTAAAATTTGACATCATAATCGGATGTCTTCCAGTCGACTTTTAAACTTTGCCGTTTACCGCAAGTCTCTATCTATCACCGTTCTCTCGCAATTCAGCGATTGATTCCGGACGGCCGGACGGACGGACGGCCGGCCGGAAAAAAAAATTTTTGGCGCATACGTTTTTTGGAATGTGGGGACCCTAATTCGTGCTCATCCCAAGTTTGAGCCCGATCTGACGACTTTCGATTTTGCTCGGTACACAAAAGCTGTGTCTGAAAGAAACACAGCTAAAATTAGTGGAAAAAAAAAGAAATCATTGACATTGGTAAGATTTGATACCGCGACCCCGCCGACCATAATATACGAAAACGGCTACGCTACACGTCTCCCAAACCAGCGTTGGCAGCAAGCAAGCAAACTTTTTATTAAGCCTGCCTACCACCACGCTCACGGGGTGGAGAAACACACACACACATAAGCATGCGCGCCCGGATAGGGTGCCTTACAGGCAGCGAGAAAGAAAAAACCGCTGCGAACAATCTTGCGCGCTATTCTTTTCTCGCATGAAAATCTCCGGTGCCGAGCCGAACATTTGAGGTTTTTAATGCCCGGAGATTTATAAAAATTTTTCGACTCCGTTCAGTAAAATCCTTATAACTCCATAGGAACATTAAATATTTGCGTAATATTTTATGGGGTGATAGAGGGATAGTTGGAGCACTGAAATACACAAAAAAGCATTATAAGCCTAAGTCGACTTAGGTTCATAATGAATGGGCCAAGCGATATGTATCGACGCTCCCGAAGATTATGTGTTAAAAGATAGGAATATGGTTCATAATCTTCGGGCACGTCGGTATTTTTTTACAATGTACATACATATCGAGGGCTGCATTGTAAAACCGGCTAAGTCGGTTCGGAGCTCACACCGACTTAGCCGGTTTTACAATGCAGCCCTCGATATGTATTATTTATTCTTCTATAATAATAAAGAAAGGTCTGTTTGTTGGTAGTCACATCTGCAAAGTTATACAATTTTATACCGTTTGTTCGATCGCAATGAAATTTGGTACAGTGACTTCTTATATCAAGGGATTTCGAATGGCATACATTAATTCTCTCAACTCCTTCCTCAAGTATCTATGTATTTTTGGGTACCGACATAAATGTTGAGTGAAATTAACTTCTTCTCTTTGTAATATTTTGTTTGGATGAGTCTTCTGTTAAATCTGTGTTCCACCAGAAATATTTTCTTTCCAAAAAATAAGAATATCGTTGTATCTGTGCTCAATATCGATATTATAGACATTGGAAGAAACTTGGGCACAGAATACCATAAGAAAATTTTTCTTTTATCTATGATTTATAACCTTGGTAACATTTAATGTATACTACATACATATGTTGCGATTTATAAAAAACTTCAGAGATGTCATTAAAATTGTGAATTCTTTTCGGAAAGATATATAATTAAATTTATAATAATACTAGTCAACCCCGAGCCCCAATCAAGTGTGAGCAAACACCATTTTAAGCTATAAAAGGGGGGCGAATATTAATAAGAGGGATGAATAATATGGTACTCCGAAAAATTTTAAAAATAAAAAAATCCTGTTATCTAACCCTTCAGTTAGAAGTAGAAAATAGAAAAAATAATTTTTTCTGTGGGGGCGCTATGTTTGGGGGAGGGGTCGGAATCCCATTTAACGTTTGCAACTCGTATTGACCCCCCTATACCACCATATAATATTTCATCAAGGTCGGCCCAGCCGTTTCATGTGACACAGACAGACAGACAAACAAACATTTCAGCTTTATATATTAAAGATTGTTGTTTCCAAGAAGGGGTTTAGTTTAAAGTGGGCTTGATTTGCCAAAGAATGGGAAATATAATTAAAATACTTTCGAAATCGACGCTCACCGGAAGGAGAATTTCAAAAATTCCCAATTTCTCTATCTAAAATACTTTCAACTGGAATATATGAGGAAGATTAGGAAGCATTGATTTGATTAAATTCGATCGTAATAAAACGTAAATAATTTTTTTTCCTTAGAAGCGACATTAGGTTCAATAATTAACAAAATGGCAATAACCCATCGTAGAATTAGAGAAAAGTTTAGAATTTAAATTTTATTTTATCAATTGACCATCACATGATTGCATAATTTTATACGCTTAGGGGAGGGCGGGGTTAATAAAGTCATTTAATGGTTTAGGAAAAGCTCAAAATATCATATTTCCCAAACAGATAAAGTGAAATGCATAGCTCAATTCTTTAGGATATTTCTTGCCCTACAACTCTTTCTCAGATCATTTTGTTCTATCTAGCTAGGAAATATGATATTTTAGACGTTTTCCAATCCCTTATGTGACTTTATTAGCCCCGCTCTCCCCTACAGAGAAAAAGCGATTCATGATATGAATATGAACATTTATTAAAATATAATTTGAACATACACATATTAAAAATTGATGTAAAATTTTAACAAGAGACTAATATGATTTAAAAATTAGAAAAATTGTTAAAACGTTTTACCTCATTCATTCGTTAATTTTATTCAAACTATTTCAAATTACAAAAAGTTTTAATACATATGCAAATAAACAGTAGTTTAATTCATAAAATAGTTGGTGCTTCACATAACAGCTTATACAAAATGTAATTACATTTTGTTAGAATATTAAAAACAATCTAAATTGAAATCGCTTGTTTATCGTAAAATGTCTGAACATTTGATTCTTCTCCATATTATAATGATCTGCACTATAATGATACTATTTTCTTTTATTTTAACACTTTGTTTTATATAAAATATCAATTATCATCGTCACAATGGGGTTATTCAATAGCACGCAACAACTTAGACTATATGCGCGAAATACCAATTAAAATGGTTAAAAGAGAGTTATTAATTTTTTTTCAATATAAAATCATAGTTTTTTTTTTAAAATTATATTGGTGTTCCATTTTGTGGTTTATATTTTATTATACATATTTTACATGTAACACTGATACTATCATTTTGTTTTCAAATAATATGAAAAGAAGATTACAATCAATTTATTTATTTCAATTCCAATTTGGAAACACAGGGAGAATAACTATGGCTCAAGTTGAAGCATGAACGCAAGATTTGCCCCCTTTTTGGAAATTTTTGCAATGTCCTATTGAACCCGTATTTTCAGCTTTAATTTTTTACCTCTTAGCGATTTTTTTTAATTAGCTGTAATTCTTTCTACTTATGTAGCTGAGGTTGTATATGTAAACCGATTTCTGTATTATTTCTACCACCTAATAATGCAAAGTCATTGTGATCGGGCCGAGCGAGCTAAAACTTGGAATGATTTTAAATTAGTCAATAGGTACTTGACATACTGATTAAATTAACCAGAGATATGGCCTTTCGTCAACTTCAAAGGGCTCGAAAGATTTTCTTATCTGACTTATCGCTTTAACATATTAAAATACTTGGTGTTCGCCACGAAGTTAAACACCAAATAATTTAATCAAAATGCGTAGCTCAATTTTAGAAGATTAAAGTCAAATTTTTTCTTCAATTTTATTCCCCTAGTGCTCAATTCAAATGAGATCTGTTATTTGAATTTTTTTTTGTATTGAATTAGCTAAACGGTTTGAACGAATTTTGTAAAGGAAGTATCTTTGGAAAGGTCTTGAAGCCCCATATCAATATTTCAGACCTCCAGCTTTAATAGGGGCTAAGATAAAGCAAAACCAATATTAAAAAAAGCTGTGTCTGAAAGAAACACAGCTAAAATCTCAATATGGTTGACGCAGGGGTGGGGGTATACTTAACATCATAATTGAATGTCTTACAGTCGATATTTAAACTTTGCCGTTGACCACAAGTCTATTTTATGTGCATGCGTTTTTTGGTATATAAGGACCCTAATTTGTGATCATACCAAGTTTGAGCTCAATCTAACAGCATTAAATTTTATGTTCACAAAAACTGTGGTATTCTTTTCTTCCAAGGAATAACGTTCAACCATTGCAACATTCGCTTATAATCAAATTCATCAAATGAAAATAGAAAAAAATCAACTCTATATAGAATACGGAAAAGTAAATATTGGGATTATAACTGAATTCTTATGAACATAAGGTTGTACATATGTACCTAAGTGAGAAGATCTAAAATTGAAAATCTATGGAGTCGTTCTGGATGCAGACTTAAATATGAAATTTGTTACCATACAGGTTGATATTCTTGTGCCGAAGAAAGAATAACAGTTTCATGAGAAAGGTTACCATTTACATACTATTACTTTTTATTTTGTATAGGTAGGTATATTGTATTATTTTCATATATTATTAGAAAATGGAAGATCTTCAAATGAACATAATATAAAAACTTTGAAAAAAATACAGGTATTAATGATTTTTATTTATTCATTAGTAGTCGGCCTGTCGTAACTAGAATTAATGATTACTAATAGTTCTAGATAATAAAAATATCTAGTTTTTGTGTAGCCGACGTAGAAATGATGAAGTAAAATGGAAAAATTATTTTTCCCTTGGTCAGCGTCGGAAATGAAATCTCAGTTCAGTATTGGCCCTAAGCACTAGTTTGCAAAGGGCATAATAAAATTTTATTCATTCATTCAGTTCAGAATAAAACGCGCGCATGTACACGCAAATACAGTCCACGCATGTATAGTTGTACCACTTTTGAAGTCTCCTGCTGGACGAAAATTTTTCAATTCCGCTGTAATTTTCTTGATTTTTCCGGTTTTATTCTTAAATTTTGTATTTTTGTATTCTTTTCAGGTTGCTTTCTCCATGTTAGAATGCCGTCTGCAAAAAACTATTTGACGATGTTCAGAAATTGTTTGGACATGATCTAAGAGTTATTTGTTTTTTTGTATATTTCCTTCTCTCTACTGTTTATAATATGTTTGATTGTAATAAATTTTCCTTTCCTCACAGAACAGACACTGAAAAAGGCACTAACGCCGAAAGCTCTGGCAGGATTTCGCGTTTAATTCTGAACAGAGAGCTCATTTCCGACGCTGAACGGGGGAAAAATAATTTTTCCATTTTACTTCAATAAAAATATCCATTCAATCTAATTACAATATTTTTTTTTTTAAATCAGTACATTTACAACTCAAAAAATAAATATCCTCATTAGTGAATTTTGTTTATTGAATATGCGGTTTGGCCACTGTCAGCATCATTTGCATGTAAGTGCCTGCAATCAAATTATAAATTATAGTATTTGGAAATAAAAAAAAAGGGTCAAGTTAAGCCAATAAAATATTCTATATAATATAGCATTAAATCAGTGACACTATTTTATAACACATAGTAGGGGAGACCGGGGCTAATAAAGTCACTTAAGGGTTTGGAAAAAGCCTAAAATATCATATTTCCTAGCTAGATAGAATAAAATGGTCCGAGAAAGAGTTTTAGAGCAGTAAATTTCCTATACAAATGAGCTATACATTTCGCGTTATCTATTTGGGAAATATGATATTTTGAGCTTTTTCTAAACCCTTAAGTGACTTTTTTAACCCCGGTCTCCCCTACGTATATCGTGCATAATTTTCGAGATAATTATATGAATTTTTTGGTAATGGGAGAAAGTAGAAAAATACGAAGGACCCTTAGTAATTAGAGTGTCGTATTTTTGTGCTTTATTTCTGATATTTCTCGATGAGGGATATTTTTTTAGAAAGGTTTGAATAACTAAGAATTGTACCTAATATTAAAATTTTCTAATCCGTTATGTTTTGAATATGTCTCAAAAAATTATATTTCATTAGCATTGTTTTCATTCTTCGCTACACTTTCTAATAAAATCATATTATGTACCTACCTACATAATTTACCACGTAACACTAGTCAAATAAATTTTTTTCCAAACGATTTTTTTTCTTTATTCAACTTAAGCATTAACTATGATCTGCAACACAACTTTTTTACTTTTGTATAATCTTCGTTCAATTGAAAAGTCTCTCAAGATGTTTTAGTCGTGTCAGCGGTGTCAGCCTTTTAGTTTTAATTTCATGTTATAGCTTATATTATATATTTAGGTATACTTTTGGCCTTTACAAAAAGTGGTTGTAAAATATCAATAAAATATCTAAAACAAATGAATTTTACATTTTACTGCGTTTTTGATTAAAACGTGAAATAAATAGATCTCAAAATGAGAGGAAAGCTATTATAGAATAAAGTTCAAAAGTAAAAAGTCAAAAATCCAATTTAGTAAGTCTCCTATGTACATACATTGTACATTAAAAACAGTCTGTTTTAATACAATGTTTGTTATTTTTCTTTTTTGCTAAATAGTAACAGACTTTCTAAAAAAATTTTTTTTTATAACTTTGGATGTAAAAATGAGAATTACAAATTTTGGCGGTGAATTTCGACACACTTTTATCTCTAAAAGGATGTGAAAATTGTTTTAACAACCCGAGACGTAAACTTCCACGTATAAATCTTTGTATATAGTCCTTCTATGTATTCTTTACCTGGGGCATGAATAAACTATTATCTAACTTAACTATTATCTAAATACTTGGGAAAGTTACACACCTTTCAAAGAATTTGACAAACATTAAAAAATCATTCTTTGTGTGAAGGTAAATTAACAGATATTTTTGAATAGAGAAGTATTATAATAACAATTTATTTCTCTCATAAAGACTAGTATTAGTACCTTAATGTAGATCAATATGTAAAATCTATTAATATAAAAGTTAAAGTCTATGTAAATTCTATAAAATCTCATTTAATCCATTTCTGTCGATTCTTAAGATCCTCATGCCATTTAAATTACATAATATATAAACTTTATGAAACGACTGCTCTTGATTTTAAAAAAGTTTGTGTATCTGTTCGGAATTTTAGGTGTTTCTTGAAGATATGTTTTTTTTAAATATAAATTTAATAAAAATTTATCAGATATGGTCAAATTGTAGGGAAATTTTTATGAATCGTGTTTTATCTGGATTGATTCTCTAAATTTAATTTAATTTTTTATATAAGAAATGAAGTAGGAATAGTTTGAAAGCTACTAAATTATATTTTTGTAATGAATGCAACAAATGTCAGAAATAGGTTAAGCCGGTTAAGCCTAAAAGTAAAACTATCAAAAGCTATTCCGGATTTACAGTTAGCAGCTTGGTGTATATAGAACAAATATTGAACGGAAGATTAAAGTAATATATACCCACTGAGATTTCCTACCTGTTGAGTTCATCATGTTTTACATATATCATACGTATTGGTATTCAGAAGATTTTGCTTAGATTGAGAGATACGTTCCGCGTACTACTAGTACATTTCCTCATTTATTATGTGCGCCAAATTCCTGCCTAAAATGATGAATTAAATATTTCATTTTCAATATTTTCTGTATTATAAGTTGTACATAATACGTTGTAATATGTTGTTATTATGGTGACATAAAATCAGGGATTTCAATAATTTGATGAAAAATGTTAGACTTTAACAATATCTCATCAGAATTTTGTGGGATTGAAATTATGATGAGACTTTAATATAAGGCATGTAAAATTATGTACTATATGTTGTGAGTAGAGTCAAGATTAAAACTGCGAAAATGACTTATCTACTGAAAAAAGGTAAGTAATATAATTTTTTTTATGAAATATTCTAATAATGTAAATGTATAACCAAGTGAATTTGTAGCAAACGAATTCCTCCGAACGACTCGACCGATTTTTGTCAAATTTGGTATGTATTTGATATTAATAGTAGGGAAAAAGTTTTAATTCCTTGGCATTTTAGTATATACATACATTATGTATAAACTCAAGGCTAGACAGCAAGCAGATTGTTTTTAAGTAAAATGCTGAGATTCTCTACCTTTTCTATCCTAACTTCTTATCATGTGTCACTAATATATTCAAAATTCTAAAAAATCCCTTTAGTACTAAGGTCTGGGAAGCTTATTTCATCTTTTTCTTCCATAAGTGAAAACCAAGAATACGAATTAGGCCACAAAATTTTAATAATAAAGACTATTGTGTGAAAATAAAGGAAAAGTTTTTCGTTATCATTATGTATGACTTTAGATAAGATTTTAGAGTAGGTATTTGTAGATTGAAAGATTTTTAGGGGGATTTTCATATTAGAGATGAAGAAAAAATATTATAATAATATAATAAGTAATATAAAAGTATTGGACTGGAAAAAAAAATTGAGAGTAATATTACAAACATTGTTCCTTTTATCATACCTGTTGATTTTCTCTGAAGTTCTGGACCTTCGCCAAGAACATGTGTCATTCGTCGTTTATGATTCCAAGGAAACCGGCATTTCATTGCAAAAGAACCATAGATCAATGGGTTCATGCAAGAATTTGAAACAGCCATGAGAAAGAGCCCATCCTGTATTCTATTGTCCACCTTAGATGCACTATCTCGGTCGAACACATACCTGAATAGAAGAGAATAAGCAAAAGATATTCAATCAATATGTATTAAGTGCATTTCATCAATTCATCAATTCATCAAGCTTGCCTCTCGATGTTATTGTGTTGTTCCCTTATATTATTGTGTTATACAAAAAAAAATGAAAAGTGTGCAGTATCTTACCATAGAGTCATAACGACATAAGGTGTCCAACACCAGATGAATACAAGGACGATAGTTACAGTGAGCTTGAATGTACGTTGGCGAGCTCTTTCAATTTGCGTTAGTGCATTGCAACGCAGTCTTAGAGCACCTGAGGAAGTGGTATCACAGCCATCATCTGAAAAATTAGAAAATAAGAATAATTCATTATTGCATATTTTTATTTATTACTTATAAACCCGAGCCCCCAATCACATGTGAGCAAATTTCATTTAAATCTAAAAATAGGAGAGCATGAGTGAGGGGGGGGGGGAAACACTGTATGCAGAAATTTTTTTTAAAGAAAATAAACCCGTTATCTGACCATTCAGGAGGTAAAAAAAATGAAAAGGCAATTTTTATGTGGGGGCGCTATAATGGGGGGACGGGGCAACTAATTATGTAAGTTGTGTTGAAATTGGAGGTCGTTGTTAGGTAGAATTTGAATGAGAAAAATAATCAGGGAATCATCAACAAGCAGGTAAGCTGAACTGAAGCTAAACTAAATAAAAAAAAAACATTTAAAAACTTACCTCTTTCTCTTGATCTGTGCGATCGATTAGTAATTTCACATACTATCATGGTGTAGGCTACACATATTATGAGCAGTGGCACAAAATATAGTGTAAGGACGCAGAAGAAGTTATATGCTGCCTCTGAGTTAACAGTGTCAAAGGCACCAAATGAGACGCATTGATGGAACTCTGGGAATCCCGGTGGATGAGCTACGTGAAATATAATACTTTGTGGTATCGAACTGAGAATTGCTATCATCCAGGCGCCTATGAGCATGATTTTTCCACGCTTTCTTGCATCTGAAAGACGCAGTGGATAAACGACAGCGAAGCATCGGTCCAAGGAGACACATACGAGGACATTTGAACTAAGGTAGAGACAAAATGCACGGATGAAGGTGAAAACTTTGCATGCTACATTTCCAGCATACCACTCTATTGCGATTCTCCATCCAATCTGGATATGAGAAAATAAAGCATTTTCATTACATTATATACTCAACTCAGACATCATTTACACAAAAGAGATGTGCTTTCCTGCTTATCTATGCTATGTGATTTATTTACAAATAAAAGGAAAAGGGGAAAGAATTGTATGAAGTTGATCTCTGTTTTTATTTGAAAAAGTTGAACTCCATTTATGTTGAAGAATTTTCATTTGAATGGAAAATCCAACAGAAAAGCGAACAAGAAAATATATAGTTCACCTCTGAAATTGCGCAGAAATACAATGTCAAATATTTACCTTTAATTTTCGTGTTTCTTTGCATTAGTTTTTGTACATAAATGCAATAAAAACGTTTTTCCCTTAAAACTAAATTCTTTATCAGGGTTTCTCTAGGTACAACCAATACGTAGATTCTTACGGCAGTGATCATGGCTAGTTTTTTTTAAATCTTTAAAAAAGGTCTACCTACTAAATAAAATATCATTTAGATAAAAATGATTTTTAATCTTTGGTAACTTAGTTTCTATCAGTACATAAGCAATTTCAGCTAGATAGAACAAAATGACCTAAGAAAGAGTTATAGAGCAGTAATTTTTTTTAATATAATGTTTTGAGCTTTTTCTAAACCCTTAAGTGACTTTTAACCCCGGTCTCCCCTACTCTTTTTTTTTTTTTTTAATTTTTTGCAAAGAAGCTCATGAAGCTCTGATATTTCCATATTTCAGGTATTATTATGAATTGTATCAAAAAGGGTTGTTGAGTTATTTATATGAAGGAAATATAAAATCTATAAGAACACAGGATTATTTTGTCAGAAATTTTGCTTCAGGGAATTAAACAGAAAAAGGAAATGCTTAGTTATTCAAAAAAATCTAAGGTAAATCATATACACTTTTGAGGTACCTACTGTAGAGATTTTGCAATTTGACAAGGTCACCTAATATGGACATATGCCCATAAAGCTTAAAAAACAGGGTATCCCGGAATTGCCTATTTGTATTTTACTTTTAATTTAATAGGTACTTTTTAATTTTCCGTGATATCTTCAAATGAGTAAAAAAAACAAAGTGTTAAATTCCACACATTAGCTAAATATTATGCCTATTGCAGTTATAAAAGTTGGTATTTTACAACGTGCAGACCAATTAATGTGTTCAGAAATCTACAAGTTTTGAAAAGGTAAGAATATACCTGTCCAATACTGGTAGATTATTTAAAGTCAGTTTAGCCAGAGATATGGTCATTTTAAAGGCTTAAAAAATACACAATTTTTGTTATATGAGTGTATGCGTCATTTACCTCGACGGGAATCATAAAAAAGGCCACCATTAAATCAGCAACAGCCAAATGACATATCATGAGACTTATTCGAGATCTTCTATGTCGTTTGGAACGAAACAGTGTTATCACCACAGAGAGATTACCAGCAGCAGCTATTGTAAACATCACGCAGTAGACAATAATGATCACTACAGATGATTCCGTATGACCTGTAAAGGATAACGAGCCAAATTTGTTTTTATAATTTAAAATTGCTTATAAGAATACCCTTTCATATACATGTACTGAGAAAGTTTCGTTTGAATACTTAATTGGTTAAATGTAATGTTCTACATACTACTGATATTTTAGAGATGTAGCAACATTTTCTATCTAAAAAAATATCAGTAGCACAATATCCTCAGCACAAATTGTATTTATGTAACTGAACTTGACATCTAATAAGGCTTAAGAAGACCGTGTGATTGATTAATTAGCGGAAATCTCTCAAGTAAATGCCATATCTTCTGGTTTTTCTGACACAAAAGATATTTCGGAGGAATGCTGGATCTGCTAAAGAAATAATTTTTGCAATTTTTACTGATTTGCTGAAGCGAAGACGAGAATCAGAATTTTTATACATATACATACATATGTATGTATACTGAGATTTCTCATGAAATAACACATCTTTCTTCATATAATTACATAAGAAATGAGATAAACAGGCGTTTTGCTCCCAAATTACCTTGTCAAGTTTCGCAAGTGTGCACAAAAACAAATCAAAAAAAGTCAGAGTTAAAAATTATTGGGAAAAAATTGAAAAAATAATTCTTAGTATTACACCCAGATGATTCCGCCATTCAATATAATTAGGTCAACTAGGCAAATTGCGACCTCATACAATTACCCTGTGATTATGGCTCATCCTTCTACTAGATTTTTGGTCAAAATGGTCATGACTGACCAAAGACCTACAGGGTAGGCGGGATTAAAAAAAAACAATTAGGCCAATTATATATGTACTAAATATAAATTATTACAGATTAATTTTATTACAATGAATTCATTGTGGGTACATAATGTTATCAACAGTTGCTTTTTTCTGAAGAAAAATCGCAATTGATTTTCTTTTACAAAAATAGATGGAATTGATGAAGCAAGAAACTAGAAACATGAAGCTTTGAAAATGAATTAAAAAACACATTTCTGGTTGGGATATCGAAAACTAATTTGCAATAAAATTGCAGAGAGGAAAATTGATTATTATACATAACGTTTTTTTTATTACGAAATTCAAAATATTTAGAGAAAGCAGGAATACATTTCTTACATCTGAACCCCAATTTCCCATAACTACTCCTAATAAATGTAGAAACGCACCCTTTTTTCTTTGAAATCTAAAATCAGTTGATAGAAATCAAATCTTATGAAATGGTTATATGTGCCTTTTTATCATTTCATTTTCACACTGTTCATATTATTAGTTATATAAGTTTCTTATGATGAGATAACATTTATATTAGGAATACATCAAAACAATTTCCGGATGAGCAAAAAGTAAAGATTTTCCAGATTTTCGTGATAAAATTTTAAATATTCTCAAAATATTGTACGAAGAATCATATGAAGCGCTGGTAGGTATATGTTATTGTGTATGAGTATAGTACAGAGCGAGATACTAAAAGTTTAAGTGTGAATTTGTCAGAATTTATAAAAAAAATCTAATTCACATGTGTCCAATTTTCAAAAAAAAAAAATAATACCTATTAAGGTTAGGATTACAATCAAAATTTAAAAAAAATTGTTTCAGAGTTGAATAAAGAATTAAAAAAAAAAGTGTCCGTAATAAAATAAAAATTGGTATTGTAAAACGTGTTAAAGTTAACCATATTATTGGCGTCTTTTTTGCACAATTAGGGACTTCAGTATATAACCGAGCATACAAATATTTTAAGTAAAATTTTGGTAAAATTTCTTAAAAGGAATGTTTGGCATGTCAGAAAAGATTACAAAATAGCAATGCAGTGAGGAAACAGGAAAGTGTGTTTTGTGTAAGACTACATATTTAAATAAACCTTTTGAAAAGTGGGAAATTTTTGATTATTCTTTTGTAAAAAAAAAAAAAATGTTTCGCCTCAAATTCACGTACCAGGTGGAACGATAGTAGGTTTTGATGTAGCTGCTGAAATATATGCTGTGTTATTGAATGAAGTGTTGAAATATAATCCTATTGAATCCGTTATTGAACTTATATTATAGAGGTAGAGTTGTTGCGCTTCGATATTCAATAGGTCTTCCATTACTATTTCCAACTATTGTTTTCGTTGCCCTCGTAACACTTAACATGTTTACTATTACACTTCACTTCACATGATATGATTTGACCACTATTTATTGCAGAGTTTTTTTTTACATTAAATTTTTCTTTTGTTCTCATCTTTAAGTTTAGATTCTTCTTGGATGACTTTTTTTTGTTATTGTGTACTAGTATATAACATTAAGGTTTTATTAAAGGTAAGAACTGTTTTGAGAATATGCACTAATCCCTTTTAATTAGAGATTATAGTTGCAGGTTTCACTACTCCAAACATTATGAACATATTTGTGCACTTGACACAAGGAAACTCTTACTATAGATATTCCAAAAGCAAAGAAACTATAGCATATTCATTAAAGTCTATGCCATTACATAAATATGCTTTTTAAAAGCATACGTGAGAAATATGGAAACACATTTCCGTATATTTTGCGGATATTGCAAGAGTATTCCGTTAACATTTATTGGGCGAAACGAATAAGGTAGAATAGAATAATGATTTGCGAGTTTAGTTAACGATTAGGGCTTTAAGCGATGTGAATACAATGACGGTCTGATATAAACTGCTCACTATACTCCCTAGAAATTCATTCAAGACTTTCTTACCATCAATGGAAAACATAAAGAGAGATTTCGACCATATACTTTGTCGCTGAGTTTTGTGCGCAACCTCCACATTTTACGTCTCTTCCCTGGTCTCTTCTTATAGGATAGCAATAACAAATTTCATGCAAAGGAAACTAAGTCTTGTAGCTCTTCGACTCTCTCATAATAAGGAAGTTTAATCTGACCTTCGTATTTCAACAAGTTTGTCTCGATTATATAAAGAAATTTTTACGATATTTACTAGGAGTTAACAGATAAACTTGTCTATTCGATGTTTTCAGTTTGGGCGGATTTGGATTCACCCCTTGCCCTTATTTGGTAACTGGTTCTTTGAGAGATTTTCTTTCTTCTCCTTAACGTTTTTTACTTTATGTTATTGACGAGTAGTTTTTATTGCTTGATTTTTCTTGGTAATTTTCTCTGTTATTTTCTTGATGTTATCCTTTAATTGTTTTTCTGAGGACTTCATCCATCCGCCACGCCTCAAAATGTTAATTTGTGCCTTTTCCTAATTTAGTTTTTTAATCCTCCAACCGCGTAAGTTTTCTAAAATAGCTTGTTGTACCTGTGGAAAGGAAAATTAATTGTATTTTCTTTAATAAAACTCCCCCAGCTCCCTGAGGATGATGCAGAGTGCATCGAAAGTCGAAAGCTCTGAGCACTGAATTGGGATTTTCCTTGTAAAATTCTTTTCTTACTGGCGCTCACCGGACGGAGATCGTTTTCTCCTTATACATAACTTTAACAGATAAACATTCATAAACAGCAATAGAAATATTATATTAAAACCTAAGAACATAATATGCATAAAGCTTAGAAAAGTAAGTTCCCTGCATGTAAATAAAATTATTTTTCAAATTATTATAGTGAATAATCAAAAACTCATGAAAATCGTGGTCATTTTCCGGAATAGCGCTGAGAAATATACGAATTTTCTCAATGAAAGGGTAGGTGTGTTATATGTTGATTAATTTCATAAAATTTATAATAAATTGCAGAAAAATCTTATTATTCTCGAATCAAAGCTATAAAATCATTTTTCTAAATCCACATAGAAGTGAAAATTAGGTAAAATTTTCCAAACTCACTTTTTTCCGTCATCTCGCATTTTCACAATATTGCTATTGAACATCACAGTTTATATCTTTTTTAATTCTCTTATGTTTGGTATATATGTATGTTTGTACATTATGTATAACACTTGTTGGAGAAATCAGCTAAGAAAACTCTTTTTTTAATGTTTCTTATCGTTGAATTCACTTTAACGAAAAGAAAAAAAAAGTTTACCTTTTTGACGTTTCCTCAATGTTATATTTTGAAGTTTAAGACTTCCAAACTGTTTTCCCAAAAAGTTTGAGCCCGATTTAAGAAAATTGGAAAGAGATAATAATTTATTAAACCCCTACTAATTGATATTTTGAAGTAACGTCCATTACAAAAGCTATCAATAGTCTTTTAAATTTAGTGAAATACTATATAGTGTATAGAAATAGTGAAATTAGTCTTTCATTTTTGCTGAATTAAATTTTTCATTCTTTTTTATCATTCTTGTGAAGAAAAACCTTCAAGGCTATATCTATGATCAATAAGAATATGGATTAAGCGACCATCTATCAAACCAGTAAAAATGTAAAGATAAGGATGCAATAAATTACTTCTTGAGGTTCTGCTTATTCTTTTTTGATGAGCAAGACAAAAAGTTTTCTCTCTTTTACATATTTTACGGCCTGCGGCTGCGAAAGGATTCTCGCCCTATATAAGTGTTCTTACATAACGCACATCTTCAGGGGAAACATAAATATTTTATTCGTATTATATTCATCTGAATATTCTATGCAAAAACGCATTTTCAAATCATACATTTTAAAGAATAAAATGAGTTTTCCTGCACAATATATCAAGTTTTATAAAGATGTATTAACCTAGAGAAAGTTTTTTACCCTTTTCAATTTTAAACTATTCAATTTTAACTATCTACTTGGCTATGTTTTATATTTTTAATATAAATATAGTTTCTCATAATAAAATTGAATTTGAAAATTTTAGAATATTCAACTTCAATCTTACATTGGCCTACTACCTCATAATAAACTTATTTGAGTTAAATCGCATTCATGAAAACATATTACATAAATTTGATTCAAAGCTTTTCAAGGCTGAAAATGTGAAACGTGATGTAGAAAAACCAAATAAATATACATATGGATGATTTTTCAACACTCCGTTGGTAAACGCCAAATAAAAAACAATATGGTATTTTACAGTCTGTGTGATAATTTTGTCACTAAAGTTTGCGAAGAGTTTATGTAATAACAAGAAAGCACGTTTTGCTGGAGTATAGTATGTATGATAAACTTTTATGGTAAAATACTCTAAAAATGATGAAAATACCTTTCATCTTATATGAACATTGTATTGTTACTACAGTGAATCTGTTTATGTTAAAAGGTGTTGATAACATGTGCTATGTATACATAAAGTTTTCAAGCATCCTTACTCTACAAACAAAATAATGAACGTGACTGTGCATAAATATGTAAACCTTTCATTGTCACCCTTATAGCCTTCATTACGTAGGATCAATTGAACCCAAAAAAGTTAAATGTTTTGTTTATACAATATATACCTATATTATTGTGTTGCTTTCAATGCAAATTGTTAATTATAATAATTTTGAAAAGTAAGATATGTACTATGAACAAAAAAAAAGGAAAAAAGTTTTTGGATAATTTGAAATAAATATCAATTTATCATTTACTTACTATGTAGATATATTGCTGTTAAGATATGTATTGAAAACTTTTCACCATGAGAAAAAAAGCTTAAATTGATACTTTTTTTTAGGAAGGAAAGCTAAATTTTTGTTCGTATCTTTTTTTTTTGAGTATAACAATAAAGCAGAGAAAAAAGTTGGGTTTCTTTCATCAAATTTCACTCAACCGTTAAATTACATTACAACTTCTTCAATTTTTCTTCTTTTGTGATAATTTTAATATTACGAGGATTATAGAACAATCAGTAAATGCTGTGAATTCAAAGTAAAAAAAGACAAGTCAAGGAGGAGACTAAAAAAAATGCTAAAGAGTTCTAATATTTGGACTTGTAATCGATTTCTTAAAGAAATATCAAAAGAATTTCCCTTTTGAACGCACTTTATTTATTAGATATATATGTAGGTACGCAAAAGTAGGTTTAATGGAGTGTGCCATATGTATGTACGTACATATATATTTTTATGTATTTTCATTATACTATAGGTACTGTAATCTGCGAGTTTTTCGTGAGTAGAATAAGGTGTCAGATTTTAATATGTATACCTATACTATACCAAATGTTTTTACTTTGATCTTTTACTTTTTCACGCACAGTAACATTTTAAAATTTTTTCTGAGCCAGTAATTCGTTAAATTGTTATTGAACCCTTATCACAGAGGTGAATGCTCTAGTCCCAACGCAATAAAGGCAAATTATACAGTTCAGTAAACTCGCGGATATTAAATACAGTGTTAAGAGTGTAAATAACTCAATTATGCCCTATAGTTAAATAACGTACGTACATAATTGTTTATTTTTTTTAATTGTGATTATTTAGTAGAAAAGAAAAGCATATTTTATATATTTTTTATTTATACCGATTTTCTCAATCACGCCATTTTGCAACAAATGGTTAGAAAATATGTCAAAAACGAAGTTCCATATGATTTACATGGGTTGACACGATTTACCCCAAGGGGCATGTTTCGATTTGAATCATTAAAATTTAGTGAAAAATAGACCTGACATTGCTCGGATATTATCCAAATTGCAGTCAATTATTAAAGGTTGGTACTTGGTATGGCTTTTCCACCATATTTTTTCAGATTTTTCCGAATTATAACTTATGAGAAATTGGCATTTGAAACTTTCAAAATGACTTTTTTTACCCCGTCTCCCCTAATATAAGAAGAAAAAAGACATATATCTTCTTCTTAATATATAAAGTTGAAAAGTTTGTTTGTGGCACATGAACTCCTCCGAAACGGCTTGACCGATCTTGATGAAATTTGGTATGGGGGTAGAGTGGGTTAATACGAGTTGCAAGCGCTATATGGGATTCCGCCCCAACCCCCCTTTATAGCGCCCCCACAGAAAAATAGATTTTTCCTATTTTCTACCTGCTGAAGGGGTAGATAACGGGATTTTTTTTTATTTTTAAAATTTTTCGGGGTACCGTATTATTCATCCCCCTTACTAATATACGCCCCTTTTTATAACTTAAAATGGAGTTTGTTCAACGTGATTGGGGGCTCGAGTTGACTAGTATATAATAATATACATAATATCTCAGGAATTTGAAATGATGATTTTTTATTAATTATATGAATAATTTTACCCGCTACAGATATCGCGTGAGTTTTAATAACGATAAAAAGAAAATTTAAACGCACTATTCAATTTTCAAGAATTTATTGTGAAAAAATCTATTGGACATGTAAGATATATGATTTTTTTTGGCCACTTTGGTTGTTTGAGATCATTTATGTATTGATGTTTAAGATAAATTTAAAGTTTCCCTACCTTTTTCGGTGACGCATGCGCATTTCTATTTTTTTAGCTGTGATTCTTTCTTCAAAGAGTTGTATTTTTACGCTCACTTGAAATCAACGATGAAAACTGGCCGAAAGTCCTTACAGTGAGAATTGAGAATTTTGAACAATCAAAGAGAAGGATATCAGTACCAAACAGTTGTATTACAAACTTGGAACGGAGCGGACGTGTTGATGCTCCTAAAGTGCCGGCTCTGTGATGATGATAATAAGTAATACAGAGTGAAATTCAAAAATTTAATAAATAGAAGCATATTGATATGAGATGTAGGAGATGAGTGTGTACACAGCAGGATATTTTGTGTGCTCATAGATTAAATGAAAAAATGCTTGTAAGATGTTATAAACAACCAAAAATGCAGCGAAGTGTTAAAACCAAGGATTAATTTGTATTTGCCTCTCGGTGAAATACGGGAATTTAATGAAGGCAGAAGCGGCAGAAGCATTTTGTACATTATTATACTTTTTAATACCTATTTAAAAAAAAGAGTTTATAATGTATAGTGCTAGAATAAATTAAATGTAAATAAAATGGCAATTGGAAGTGAAAATGACATAAATTTATCAAATGAAAACTTCTTTAGTGATAGCACAACAAATTTAAATAGTTCTGGGTGGTCAAATCGAAGTCATGTGGAATTAATTGCACCACCAGGTTTGTTTATTTTCTCATAAACTTTATTGCAGCCATTTTTCGTATGTACAATATGTATGTACGTACATAAATAATATTAGTCGAAAGATAAACGATTCATTAAACTTTTTTACACACAGGGAAGGAAAATTGATTAACTTTTAGACACAGCTCTTACAGGGAACATAATGTGAAAAAATATATTAAGGATAATTACTTACTAGAATCAATCAATCACTTTAAAGCTTTTATGGTGGTACCAACTTTTTATTTAACCAGTTGAGTTAAGAGATAAAGAGCTAAGATTTGTATATAGAAAATCAATTATCACAATTATTAATCATTATAACTGAATGCAGTTATAAGACTTAGTGTCCCTAGCCTGTGAAATTTGCTTATGAGTTGAAATTTGATATGTGAGTTTTATTAGAATACCTACATCTCTATAGAAAACTAGTAACATAAAGGCTGGGCATTTTCGAGCTATAAGGCAAGGTTTATAGTGCTGGCCAGCTAACCAAGTCAAAAGCTTACCACCACAATTTTTTTTTGTAATATAGAATGTTTAAAATGAGCCGATCAGAGGTGGACAATTTTCCTGACGATTATTCATAATACGCGGTATAAACTACGAAATGAAAGTACCATAAATTAGAGAAAAAAAACTAAACAATGTCTACTGCAGAGATTTTCTGCTTTATAAAAAATGTAAGTTGCATAAAACCCATATAACACGAGCTTTTATGAGCTTTTCTTTAGAGATTGCAAAAAAAAAGAAAAAGAACATGCCTTAGATTGTTAATTTAAACATGATCTTTGGAGAGCAGAAAAATTTATTTTTCTATTCTTACATGACTATACAATCGAAAAAACTTTTAATAAATAAACGAAACAAAAAAAATCATTAGTCCCATTGAATTATATTGCATGTCGTTGGAACCTAGCGTATTTGAAGACATAGTAAGTTCCTTTTTCTTCGGAATGGCTTAAAGTTTGAAAAAATTATACTTGAAAAATACAAACATGTATTAGTCGCACACACAGTCTAAATATTTAGGTAGGGGAGGGCGGGGCTAATAAAGTCACTTAAGGGTTTGGAAAAAGCCTAAAATATCATATTTCCTAGCTAGATAGAACAAAATGATCTGAGAAAGAGTTATAGGGCAGTAAATTTCCTAAAGAAATGAGCTATACATTTCGCTTTATCTATTTGGGAAATATGATATTTTGAGCTTTTTCTAAACCCTTAAGTGACTTTTTTAACTCCGGTCTCCCCTAATATTTGCCTTTTTCCGTTTTCGAGTGTACAATACAAAAAAAGAAGAGCACTTTTCCTAATTCCACTTTCTTTGTTTTAAAAGAATTCAGAATAAATCATAAATGAGTCTCATTCTCTATAAAGTTTTTTGTCTTATTTATAGTTAATCCTAGTTGTGTAGACACTTGTAGTAATATAAAGTATTCGTATGTAAATAAATGTACCTTTATGTTTGTTTTCACGGGCTGATGTAATAAACAGCAAACAGCCAAAATACTGTTGGCTTAGCATTTATAAGTAGGTATTTAAAATTGTAATTTACCGACGTAAGACAACACAATTCACTTTTGGGTTGTCCGTCGTGGAAAAACCTAATGGATTACAATGGATTTTATCACGGAACTTTCATCCACTCATACCTATAAAACCCTCTCACGTGATATGTCTTAATGGCAATCCATTGGCACCTATTACCTTCTTTACCGTAACATTAGATAGGAGTAGACAGCATGGAATACATATTTAAATTTTATTTTGTATTTTTTTTATTTTTCATTTTTATCCTATTAATAAAATTATGCTTCCTTATCTCCTCTTAAGGATCGATAGGACATTTTCGTGATGGCATTCCAAAGTGTTTAATTTAGTCTATGTTTCTCTATTTACATTAGTTTAGTACTTTTGTACTGTTACGTCGGCCAAAAATTAACTCTGAAGTTCTTCAGGCCTATCATGGATTATGGTGGGAGGGGAGGGGAACAAAAAAGGACATTTTTGTCCCATGGCTCGATTTTGAAAATACCTAATTTTTCATAGTAAAATTCATGTTTGTGCACTCTTAGAAGCTGTTGACTAACATTTTCAGTAATGATAGTTCTTGGCCAATCAAGTGTTTGGGAATTACTGGAAATGATTAGGTCAAGCAGTTTCTGTGAGATAAAAGTTAGGATTTTTCAAGATTGCTTGATAACTAAAATAAAAATAATCCAATTCAAACAATTTAATTTCTAAATCTTTAGATACATAATTTTTGGTGACAGATTTTCTTTCCACACATTTTCAACTAAATGAAAATGAATGATTTTTTTAGATAGGCCATTTAAATTAATGGATTCCATAAAAGATAATAATTCAATAGTAAAAAAAAATCCAGGAGTATCATAAATGCGAGAAGTGTTGGAAATAAGTAAACTCAAAAATTTATTTTCAGGTTATACCGAGTCCACGATCCCGGTTATTTCCGTATATTGCGTTATGTTGGTGATTGCCTTGACAGGTAATCTTTCTGTTGTCATTACACTCTTCAGAACGCGACGACACCGTCGTTCCCGTGTAAGCTTGATGATATTTCATTTGGCTGTTGCAGACTTGATGGTAGCCTGCATTATGATACCACTTGAGGTAAATTATTATTTAATGTTCTAATTTGAAACTTTTAACACTTTTTAGGTTGAAACGAACTTTAAAATTAATTTACCAGTTTATACACTAATACATATTAATTTCTTCACTCAGCAGTATAAGCTTGAGTTATAAATAATATTTTTTTCAGATTGGATGGCGGATTACAGTGGAATGGTATGCAGGGAATATCGCATGCAAGATTTTCTTATTTCTGAGGGCTTTCTGTCTCTACCTCAGTTCCAACGTTCTTGTATGCGTTTCCTTAGATAGGTGCTTTGCCGTTGTTTATCCTCTACGAGTGACAGATGCACGAAAAAGAGGAAAATGTATGCTAGGTGTAGCCTGGCTTGTGGCAACTCTCTATTCGATTCCCCAAAGTATAATTTTTCATGTGCAGCAACACCCAGAAATTCCTGGTTTCTGGCAATGTGTCTCTTTCGGTTCTTTCTCGACCCCACGAATGGAAGCTGCCTACAATCTCTTTTGCCTTACCGCCATGTATTTTGGCCCATTGGCGGCAATTAGCATTGCATATACAGCAATCGTCTGTGAAATATCTAATCGATCAGATAGATCCCGTGCCAAAGGTAAAATACATCATACATCATAGTACAACCTATAAACTCGAAGACCTTAGGGAGGGGTGGGAGTAACAAAAAAAAAACGTATAAACTACATATATTATTTTCAGATGATGGAGGAGACCGGACGGCATCTGGAGCTCTAAGATTACGTTGTAATGCTCTAACTCACATTGAAAGGGCTCGACAAAGGACCTTTCGACTCACTATCACAATTGTCTTGGTTTTCATATGGTGCTGGACACCCTATGCTGTAATGACACTTTGGTATGTATAAATTACTTATATGTAAATTACTTTCTAAATTACTTACGTATTTTTTGGGAACATTGGGAAAATGTATGGTGATATAGGATCAAGAAAAAATTCCAAGCAGACGTCTTCAATAACTCGTGTCTTTAGAGGAGGAATTGATAGTTTTTCATGCGGGCTCAATTTTAGAAGTTGTGAGCAAATCAATTTATAACGACACCACCATTTTTGTAATGTGGGATGTCTAAAACGTGCTTATAACAAGTTTGAGTCTGATCTGAGGGGGTAGGTTTTTCCGACGATTACAATACTTGGTATGCCACAAATACAATATTTATCTTCTTTGTGTTTCAGATGTACATAAGTTTTAAAGACTTTTACGTTTTTACGGCAACTGAATTTTAATAACTCTTGTGCTGCTTTTGAAAGTTTATTGATTTCCTTATTGAATATGGAATTTTTGGAAGAAAATGTCATATAAAAATATTTGAGGAAGATTATAAGACAGCATATTGAAGATGTTAGGGACATTTGTCCAATTACTGTCATGTCAACAACATATTTTGTTGATATGTTTTTTTTTATAGCAATCAACGATATTACGTATGTATAGTATATGTAATTTCCTAACAGAGACCCTTAAATCAAAATCACAATTGAAACTACTTTATACATAAGATTATTAATTAAAATTAAGTGCATAGTGCGTAAAAGAATAAAGGTCAGACAGTACGTTGTAGTATAGTTTGTTTTAGATAAAGTGCTTAAATTTTGATATCCAAGAAACAACATTTTGTTTGAAAGGAAAAATGATGGTAGAACTTGGGAAATAATTTTGATAGTTTTGATATGAGCATATAAATGGCAATTACCCCCTTTATTTTGCAAGGTATACTATTGATAAAGAGAGTGCTGTTAAAGTAGACACGCACATACAGGATGGACTATTCTTGATGGCGGTTTCAAATTCCTGTGTAAATCCCTTAGTTTATGGGTCATACGCTATTAAGACTTGTCGATACCCATGGACTTCACATCGTACTAATAACATCCGACTCCTCGGTAACAGCCGACTCGGTCTCCATAGAAGATCCACAGGTAATTTTAAACCATTTTTAATTGTTAGTTATGGCTCTTGAATACCATTACATTAAAAACAAATTTTCCGGTATTTTAATAAATGTGTTAGGTCAACCAAAGTCAACTATTACTATATCTATAGTAAATCTTTATATTTCTATATGAGTTTTTGGTATATTTTTAATAAAATCTTATTAATTTTTACTAAGTATATTTCTTATTAAAGAATCTAAAAACTTAATTTTTCTTTTTCCTTTTTTTAATTAATTATTCTTCATATTTTATCAAAATTGTTCATTTTTATGGTAATCAACATAATATTATATGTATTATGCTTTTTCTATTGTGGGTAACGATAGTGAGTGAAGTGAGAGAAAAGTATGGACCGGTGCGTGATCTATAGGGTACCATCGATGGATGTGGTTTTGAAAATGTAATATATTGTAAGATCAGAAATGTGAATAATTGATAAATTGTGAGTCGTCTTATCTATCCATAAATAGCGAAAGCGAATAAATATAATCTTCTATCGATCACGGTTTTATTACGTCTAACAATACAACACACAATTAGAAGGTTTTTCAAGAAAAAAATAGAATATAGGTAGTTTTCTATATATTTAGTTTTATTTTTTTTTGAAAAAAATAAATCAGTTTCGTCAATTCATAACTCGTTTTTGAAAGTACTAAATTTTTGATAATTTTTTTTACCCTCAAAATAGGTCAATTAACCTTCTGTACGCTGTGACTGAAACTCTTACTCGCATTGCCATGGGGTAGGTGACCGGCCCCTTAGACTTTTTCGCAAAATAAGCGAATTCTTTCGCCTTCGGTCAAATGAACTTTTATTGACTTCTTGGTACACCATGAGAAGTCTTCTTTAAATGGGAAAGCGTGAAAAAAAATTCTAGCCAGTCCTTTTTTTCTTTTATTTTAAGGTACATACACACGAACATCCGCAGTTACAAGATTCACAGTTGCACGAGAGAATATAGACCTTATTAAAAATACGGTAAGAATATTTGTGATTCATGTCTTAAAATAAATTACAACATAAAATTAATAAACTAGAAAATTAAACAAATGATATAACGATTAGAATTTTGTAGTAAGTAAAATACATCTAAATATTTACGCAAACGTAAATAAAGTATAGCAACAATTTTTTTATTGATAGTACATAAACGTACTAACCTTTTTATGACCATTCAGTGTAGTTATATGAATTATATATGTACATATAATTGTAATCAATCATTTATGTGAACATTTTTTTTTATTTGCCTTGCTTTAATGTACATACATAGATATTTTATTTTTAATTAAAAATGAGTATAACCCAGGGTATAACCTCAATGACTCTTCAATAACAAAAAGTTAGATTTTTGAAAATATTAATTTCGCAGTAGGTAGGTTAATGGATTTTTTACGAATTTATATTTTTTATACGTTTCGGTATCACCATGAGGTTGTAGCAAAATAATAGCCAAATAATTATGTAACTTCAGTGTTTGTCTTAACAGTGTTATATGAGTAATATTTTATTACACTTTTGATTGAGCGAAAATAGTATTCAATTTTCTGCAATATTCTGCAATTCTCGCATAAGAAGTTCAGTCGTCGTAATTCAAATAAAAATGTACATGTACATTACCTACAGTTACAAGTACTAGGCATATAATTTTCTTATGAAATAATTTTCTTCAAATCTGCTAGGGAATTTTAGGATTACGAAAAAAATGAGGATTGTGTATGATATTTCAAATTGATTACAGATCCCGGTACTTCCTCAAACCTTCATCGACGACAGGTTAGATCAGCAACACTATCACCTTCATTTCCACAATACACGAACCGTGTCCTCGGTTCCTAGGGTTGATAACAGCTCTTGTAATGAGATTGCAAACATGCCAGACGAGTGTGTTCGTCAGAAGACACCGAGTAATCGTATTACCTTCCACTCAGATCCAACACCTCACATGCGAGACACAGTAGAATCTTTCAACGAACTCACGCGAAGTTTGGACACAGGTGGATGGCGTTAAATTTTTCATATCACAGTGAAAACGTATAAATTGCTGTGAGTCTGTGATATTCTATCGTCCTCTAATGTGTCACATCGAGGGCTGCATTGTAAAACCGGCTAAGTCGGTTCGGAGCTCATACCGACTTAGCCGGTTTTACAATGCAGCCCTCGACATAATGTATGTACGTGTAAAATGAATTGTAACGTTTTCGTGTTTCAATCTGGCTTCCTCTTAGGATATTAAGTAGGTGATACATAAAATCACAGCGTATTTTATATTTGGTTATACATATGACATGGTTTCTTTAATCAACGCAACGTGAACGTTAATTTTGTATCACCTTTAGGTGAGGTTAATAAAAAGCGTATATTTATGGTAAATTATATTGTTCATTGTAACACGTTTTGTCGTTAGTAGTGTCATCAAACGTTACATTGGAAGATATTTGCTGCAAAACGGGGTGGTTACTGCCTTGAAATACCAACGAAGCAACCGCATTTTCAGCTTTCACAACTTAACCTACTTGGTTTTCATTGAGTAAGAGAAATAAGTGTAACAAAAGTATATAGCACATTAAAGATGAGCCAATTACCTTGCATTTCTCTCAAAGGGCGAGGAGTTATCTTTTATAGCTTCTTATAAACCACAAATTAATTTCTTTGATGACTAGCGTCTGTGAGTTACGTATTTTTATTTAAATTTATTTATCTTCTACAATTAATTTAACTTTATCAATTAATATTGATAAAGTCAAATAATTTGATTATCAAATAATATTCATTGAAACGATACTTTCATGGAATTTTTTTTGTGCTTTTTTTCCATGTTTAATTGAACAATAAGGAAATATTAGATGATATAATCAAAAGAAATTTACACGTGTCTTTATAAACCCTTATACTTAAACTTTTTTCGTTTTTTTTTTCTACACGCTACTTATTTTCACTATCTATGTGTGATCTAATAAATATTTTTTTTTAGATATACACAGTGATTTTTTTTCAAGATGAAAAAGAAAAAAAAATAGAAAAAGCTTATGAAAATAATAAAGTAGGTAAATAATTCGTAAAAAGATTTTTAATACGGTTTTTGTGAATAGAAGATTAATAGTAAATCTATATACGACTACATATATAATAAATACTGCTAATCGTTATGATGTTGTTTAACTATACATTCCTAAACAACTTGACATACTGCTGTTTGCAACAGCAAATATATCTCAAAGATAGAGATTCATACAGTAGTTAAGATATTAGATATGAGTGGAACGTGCACTATGAAACACTTGCTTTATTTTAGGGTTATTTATACTGGAACGTGGCCAATATTGTGTCAGTCTAATAAGCTCAACAAAAATGTCTCTTGGAAGTATACATTGCAATAAGGTAGCCTTTTTTATGCAACATTTGTGCTATCAGGCAAGAAAAATAATTAAGAAGAACACCAAGTATTTCATCATGAGACTCACACACAATTGTCTTGTGTAGTCATCCTGATGCTGTGATTATCCCATTCAAAAAAAATTGGATCTAAATAATAACTACATAAGCCCTAACGATTAAAAAAACTAAAACTAGAAGTCGCTTGATTAAACTCCAACTTGGTATGTATTATTACTTTACAACAAATACCTATAGATACCTACCTTTGTCCCGGTCTAACATTGTAGCTAGGCTATTTAGGCTTAGGATGATAACTTTACATTTTCTATTGTACCTTGGCTCTAAGCACCTGTTTGAAAAAGGTTAATAATTTTTTTTCATTCTTAAAAGTTATGCTTTAACTTTGACACCAGTAGTTTTGTTTTTAGTAAAACAATTATGTCGTATTATGTATTACACGTTAGATGTTAAGCCATCTACTTCACAAAACGAGGTAATGTTGTAAGCCACGAAATCGTTTCTGAAGTTGTTTCAAAGAAAGCTTGTTATATTAATGATTGTTCTGCGATTTTACCTGAATTGTGAATCTCTCATTTTTTTCTGAATGCGTGTTTTAGGATTGTGCTTCTTTTGATTTTCCTTCTTTTACGTCTTTCACACATGTGGCTTCCTCAAAATTTTTCAATTGAAGCGGAAAAAAGTGCTTCAAATGTTTCAAAACAGTGTCTCTGTGCCAAGGAGATGTGCTTAGAAAGATATTTCATGAAAAGTAATGTGGGTGTTTCCATGAAAATAATATTGTAGGATTTCAGTGGAAAGAGAAGCTTTCCCACATACAATATCAACACTTTATTATAAGATCTCTACTCCAAAAGCAATTGAAACAGAATGAAAGCGATGAAAATGAAAGTCATCCATAGTATATAAATTCCAAGAAAATAATGTTGTTTTAATTTAGTCTCTTGCGTCAGCACTTGTTGTATAAAATTTTTTAAAAGTTTTAATATATATTAAATTAATTGTATAAAAATTTTAATACTTTTAAAATTTGAACTGAATGAATATGATCATTCAGTTATATATGTATGTATGTACATAACTAGGCAACCAGAGTCCTCAATAACGTGAAACTGAAATAAGGTTGCGTATATTATCGGGAGTTGGGTTGAGTACCGATGAGAAATCGATGTCTACCCAATTTGAAGACAAATTTTATTTGAAAAGATAGCGAATTTGTATAGGGGCTATATAGGCGTGGAGTTGGGATAGTGAAAGTTATAAATTATAAATGGCCAAGTGGCTCAGAACAGAAGGCCGTGACTTTTGGTTGACGTCTTCGCGAAGCAACTTTTTTGGAAGCGACTTTTTTGCGAAGACATAACCTCAAAGCAACTTTTTTTTGTGCAAAAAAGTGAGAAATACGGGAAAAAATGCATTGCAGTGCCCCCGGGGGGCTTCCTGTATGCTGTTAATGCATTTTCCAGGCGGAAATTTGCACAATTCTGTTTTTTGTGACAAAAATCTTTCGATGCAACTTTTTTGACACTTGGATGCGACTTTTTCGATGTAACTTTTTTGGATGTGACTTTTTGGGTGTGATTTTTTTGATGCAACTTTTTTGGGTGTGACTTTTTCGAGGAAACTTTTTTCACTTTTTTTTGAACAAAAAAAGTCACACCCAAAAAGTCACATCCAAAAAAGTTACATCGAAAAAGTCGCATCCAAGTGTCAAAAAAAGTTGCATCAAAAAAGTCACACCCAAAAAGTCACATCCAAAAAAAGTTACATCGAAAAAGTCGCATCCAAGTGTCAAAAAAGTTGCATCGAAAGATTTTTGTGACAAAAAACAGAATTGTGCAAATTTCCGCCTGGAAAATGCATTAACAGCATACAGGAAGCCCCCCGGGGGCACTGCAACGCATTTTTTCCCCGTATTTCTCACTTTTTTGCACACAAAAAAGTTGCTTTGAGATTATGTCTGCGCAAAAAAGTCACATCCAAAAAGTTGCATCGCGAAGACGTCAACCAAAAGTCACGGCCGTCTGTTCTGAGCCAGTAGGTTTTTTTTTACTGGAAAAACTATGTGGCTTTCATACACTGTATGTGTACGTTAAAGATGAATGTTTTAAATTGAATTTGCCATATTGACTAAACGTCTCAATCAATAGTTACCACTATCGTGGCATACCAAATATTTTTCACTAATTTTCTTTGTTTTAGCAAATGGTATTTAAAGTTGCCAGCTATCGTTGTAACCATTTTCATGAACCTAGCTTCAAAAATAAGGCATTTTTACTTCGAAGCTATATTTGCTATGATAACAAAATCTCTATAGAGCTATAAAAACGATACAGATGACTTCACACGTCTCCTACGTTTTTTTGTTTGCACTGAATATATTTTGAAAACACGGGAATCAATATAAAGTACCTCTTCTCGCTCATGATTAAATTGACATAGCTTCGCCTTCTGAATATTATTGGAAACATTACAAAACTTTTACTTCTTTTTTTTTTAACTTGGTACTATATATTGGTATTTCATCGTAATCCAGGTCGTAATCAATGAATTTTCCAACTTTCTCAAAACATGCTCAAGGATGCAAACGTTTTTCATTCTAAAAATTGTGAGTGACTGATATAGATAATTCTAAATTTTTAATCCTCGTTCCCTTTTGACATGTCATTAACCATTTTCGCTTTAGCTAGATGACTGATTATGTAATAATTCTTACTAATTCGTTTTAGCTGTGATTCTTTTGTTTTGGTATGTACCTATCATTCTTATTATATCCATATAATAAGAATATAATATAATATAATATAATATAATCTCAATATAAAATTTTCGTTAAACTACTAATTTAATTGATATACCAAATTATAACGTACAATTGGCGTGTACGTTGGAAAATACCATATACATATTGTACAATATGGCAGACGCATTATCTTCTTTCTTCTATATAATAAAGAAAGATATGTTTGTTGGTAATCTTCTGTCGTGTTCGGCTATACAAATCCACATCGTTTGTCTGATCGCGATGAAATTTGATACAGAGGCTACTTATATCAGGCGGTTTCGAGTGGCCGTACTCATTTTGCAGGTAGCCCCCATATAAATCTCATACATTTTTTTGCGAATTTTTGAATTTAGCGCCTGAAATATTGTATAAAATTGATTTCTTCTCATTGCATTTTTTTAGGGATTTGTGACTCCAATCCCTCCAGTCTATTTATAAACTATTTTTTCTTCTCCAAAATTTGTGCGAGGCGCAACAAATCCCCGCGAAACAGAGCGAGATAAATTGGAGCGAAGCGACAATTTACCTCGTCATGTGATATTTATTTGCAGAGCCAATGTTTTATGTATGGATAAAATAATTTGCGTAGGAGTTTACGTGACTATACATTAATAAAAAACAGATGCTGAAAGTATTGGGACCTTTAGTTGAAACCTTTTTTTTGTTTCTAGGGATAACAAAAGCATCTAATGGAGATGGTCTATTCATTTTGAAGTAGAATTTAAGAATCGACTTTTTCCATTATATTAATTCTTCAGTGTATTCTTCGTGTTACAATATGATTTTGAAAATGTTAAAAATGTTCACACCATTCGAAGAACTCCTTTTAGAAGGAGAGTATGAAAAAGGATAAGAATGCTTTCAACTGATTCTAAACTTCTTTGTGGCCCATGTTTCTGAAGAAAGACGTAGAAACTTCCAAGTGAATGACTTTTAGTGACAATTCTGTAATGATATATTATTGAGGAAATCAAAATGATGCCTAAATCTACCATCAATTCCACACAAATACACATTGGTATTCTTATGGACATATTTGCAACTTTGAATGTCTATCTCGATATGTCAGGGTTATTTCTCATGTCAGAAGGAAAAAAGACCGGATAATTTCATTCAATGCTATAGTACACATGTGTGTTCAGGTATGGTATAATTGTAATATGCGTAAATAGCATTAGAGCAAAGCAATCTTAAATTTTCGGGTTATTGGTTAAGTTTATGTAATACATATACCCCTTTAATAATACGTTTTCTTCGTCATTATGGTGGTGGAATAATAAAAAAAAAGCTTTCCACAGAATACAAAAAATCCAAGGACCTTTAGAAATATTTACTTGTGTAGGGGAGGGCGGGGCTAATAAAGTTACTTAAGGGTTTGGAAAAAGTCTAAAATATCATATTTTCTAGCTAGATAGAACAAAATGATCTAAGAGAGAGTTATAGAGCAGTAAATTTTTTAAAGAGATGAGCTATATATTTTGCTTTATCTATTTGGAAAATATGATATTTTGAGCTTTTTCTAAACCCTTAAATGACTCTTTTAACCCCGGTCTCCCCTACGATTCGAGAATTTTTTTCTTGGTAGGTCCAAGAAAAATATATATACCTGTTTGTATTTATTATATCCTATATAAATTGAACAAACAATCACAAATGCATATTCAATGTACGTACGTCATACATACTCTGATGGTTTGTTTCTGAGTATCTTCCATTATACATTTTGAGCAAATATTTGTTATATTGATGAGAAATCTCAATCTTTGTTGAATATTTTGCAGAAAATTAAAATTTTTACAATGAAATAATCACAGCTAAAAGGATTTACTGTGCTCTTTAACAATCTAAATTTCGTTTAAATTAGAAAGTTCTTTAGAGTATCAGAAAATCAAAATTAAAATATTCACTACAATATATCCTTAACCCAATAAATTTTATATTTTTTTAACATAAAGCGGCAAAAAGAAAAAAATAATAAACAAAAGAACTACATATTCCAATTGCGATTTCATCAATAAACAGTGTTTAATAAAATATTTCTACAGTGTGGAAATTAGGCCATAATAAATGAGTATATGTACATACGTACATATATTTTTACGTATTGCACACATGTGGTATAGACATAAAACATTCAGTATACGTATTATATAGGTACTGTATCAAATGAGATGAAAATTTTCGCACAAACTATTCAGAGTTTTTAAGCGCAAAAATGCAATTCAAATCACGTACAATATATTTGTTATTATGTAGGTACATATGTATATGATGTATGATGTCCGTTATGAAGCTTATCACCTCCACAAAAACTATAGTTCAAAAATGTACATTATGTGAGGAAACACGCACATAATGTATACCTATATCTATATTTTGGTAGTTCACTAAGAGTTTTAAAACTACATAATCATAGAAAACAATTTATCAAGCTTAAAAACATACCATTATTAAAAAATTTTAATTCAAAATAATTTTTGTCCTCGTAGTCAATGTTTAGGGAAAATTTTCAAAGATAGAACCACAGCTAATATGATAAAGAATTGCGTTTGTTGATTAATTAATATTTTCTAAACGATTTTACATTAAAGACAGGATATAAAAATTAAGACAAATGGCTAGATGTGTGAGTGTTTGCTCAAGCACTCTTTCGATATTGAGATATGTGTACATATATCCCTACAAAAATCTTCATTAAAATTCTTTATCTCCTGACTCTTAAAGCGATCCTACTCTGTCTGAAGGAACTAGAAGGAAGCGACAATTTATCTTTGTATTATTTTTTAATCTACATATTATTTGGTGTTGCACTTCATGGTTATCACTTATTACCAAGTATTCTAATCGTTGACAAATTTGACCGCCTTAGATCTGGCTCAAATTTAGTATAAGCAAACATGTTTGGACATCTCATATTACGAAAATGATAGTGGAAAAAGTGTTCCAGTTGCTCAAATCTGTGGCTTCGCAATATTATGTAAAGCAGAATTTTAGGTTTTCTATGTTAATATTAATTATACAGTGCAGGTAATGTACTCTTTTCGCTCATTAAAACTAATGCGCGAGAGTAGTATATCCCATTATTCTTACATGGCGACCTGCACTGTAATTAATTAATAATTAATATTAGGTGAAATTGAAGTTTTTGACGTGCTAAAGAGTTCGTCAATATTTAGACACAAGTAATTTACATTTTTAGAGAATATCATAGACAATGTGTCGCGAAATAAATTGTATTTCTGAAAATGGTGTAATGTGTGGATAAACTGTCGCCGGTAAGAATAGAGTTTTCCTGTTTTTTTTTTTACAGTCACTACTGGGATTTACTGTCACGAGACATTATCATGATAAGAATTCTCCACTCATCAAGTAGATTAATCAGTATCGTGAGTTGAGGGGTAATTGGATATCTATTTTTATCACTTCCATTCAATGAGATGGAGAAAATGTCTTCGTCTTGATTATAGAGCGTGTCCTAAATATGTATAGCTATACATATTCAAATTATTCTTTAAAGAAAGTCTTAAAGCAAGAAACCGCATAAAATCAAAACTATTCTTGAAGATTTTTTTTTAATATTTGATCTAATCTTATAATAAGAAAATATTTTTGTCTGCTTTTTTCGTTTTTTTTTTTGTGTGACAAATTCCTCTGAAACAGGGTATTATGGTATTGAACAGATTTTATCGAAGTACTTTTCAAGAGATGGCAGAGGAAATCAAATATTTCTGGTGTTTAATCACAAATACAAGGTTGTGTATGGAGACATGTTTTCACGAAATTCTTAATGAATTTTCTTAAAGGGTGACCGACTGGAGTTTTTTTTTAATTGACCTTTACGTGACTACTTGAGGATATACGGGGGTTTTGTTAAAATCTTAAAAGTCATTTGTCTTTTGTGCAGGATCGTAGTTTTTTAGTTATTGTAAAAGCCAATAATAATGATTTCACAACGTTCAGGTTAATCAATGTGTTGTTATTTTATTTAACAGTTGAATCAGGTGGTACAAACTGAAAATATATTTATATTCATATTATTATTATTATTATTATTTTATATTATTATTTATATTATTTTTCCTACCACTATTTTTTTTGAAAAGCGCAAAGTTCAAAATGTGCCCCCATAAAGTTTGAGCCTGAATTGAGAAGGTCGGAAAATTCTATCATTAATATAGTTGTTTTTTAACGTATACCAATGTGAACTATCTTAATATATACCTAAAGCTGAAAATCCGTTTGTCTGTCTGTTTGTGGTACATGAACTCCTCCGAATCGGCTGGGTCGATCTTGATGAATTTGGTGTGGGGATAGAGGGGGTTAATACGAGTTGCAAGCGCTATATGGGATTCTGCCCCTCTCCCCTTTATAGCACCCCCGCAGAAAAATTGATTTTTTCCAATTTTTTCTACCTGTTGAAGGGTCGGATATCAGGGTTTTTTATTTTAAAATTTTTTTCGGGGTACCGTATTATTCATCCCCCTAATATACGCCTCACCCTTTTATAGCTTAAAATGCTTAAAATGGAGTTTGCTCACACGTGATTGGGGGCTCTGGTTGACTAGTCAACTATTGTTAACTCCTAAATAGCAATTGTTCCAAATTATTGATTATATTGTTATGATAATCCCATTTCAAAATTAAATCATCAAGTTACAAAGCACGTAGGAACGCCGTTTAAATAAATCGATTTTCTTTCTTACATAAATCAGCCATTCAAAGCATATTATCAAGAGAATGAGTTTTCAGCTATTATATTTTTATCTTTACCTATAGGTACGTGTAATTTTATTTTGAGCACACATTTTTTCTTTGTAAAACTCCTAGTATTACGTTATAAAAAATATGTGCAGTGCATTCTAACAGAATTTCTTGTGTAGCAAAAGAATTTTTTTTTAGAATTTTAACTGCAAACTTGAATTTGTACATAAATGGATGGTAGGTATGTTCAAAGTTTTATCCTAGGAAATGTTTAGAAGCATATATTTCAGAAACGACTTCAGATGTTTGATTATTGATTATTAACTATCGTTGAAAATGCATTACATGAGCTACATACAACATATCGTTAGAACAGGTTTACCTAATGTTAAATTCATAGTTCGATATTTTTCTTCTAAAATTAAGAACATTTTAGATAATTTTCACTTGATTTCAACAAAATCGGATTTGTAGAACCCGATCATCTTTAGAAGGCTATATTTCTGAAATAGAAAGGTAATGATGAAAACATACCTGCTGTTTGGAGATCAATTGGACGGACCGTCGAATATACAAATTTATTCGCACTTACACCAAGTTTAAGGCCGATTTGTCTACTTTTGATTTTGGTACGTACACAGACGGGTTATCGTACCTACTGAATTTTAATAATTTAATTGTTTGTCTAAGATGAATTTACATAAATGAAATCATGAAAACATTCCGACTGAGAATTGTCCTCTAAGACTTCTAGGGGCCCTGCTCTGAGAGCATCCATAGAATTAATATGTATCGTGATAAAAAGATCTAATATTTCATGTGAAAGAAATTATTTCCAAAAGATACTTAATAATTTAATGCTTAAAAACCTTTTGATAAGTAGGGAATATACAACATATCTCGTTTTTTTCACATTTAAAATCTTTAGCAAAATGCCTTAAGAGTTTAAGTATAATAAAACCCTGAAAGTTGTGTTTGAAAGAAACACTTATGTAAGTTATGAAAGATATGTACGCTGTACAGCTTGGAAATAACATGGAAAATGATTCAGAAAAAAAGTATAAATCAATTCCATTGTGGGTGGAAGAATTGTTTGCTGCGAAGCTTTTTGCTAAATATATTTTTTTTAATTTCTTTTATGCAAAAGTAAAAACAAAAAAAAAACACAATTTTTTATTCTTTAAATAAAAAAAATATATGATCGTTATGAGATTTTTGCCTTATGATGTGAGTGCTAAAAAACATTTTACATAAAGGAAAGTAATTTCGTTGATTAACATATTGTTTACGAGGTAAATTGTCGCTTCGCTCCAATTTACCTCGCCCCGCTTCGCGGGGATTTATTGCGCTTCGCGCAAATTTTAGAGAGAAAAAAATTGTGATGATTTAAAGGTAGATTAGGGCCACTTATCAATCCCGGAAAAAAAATTTGCAAAGAGAAGACATCATTTTCATACAACATTTTGGGCGCCAAATTCAAAAATTTGCAAAAAATGCATGACTTTTATATGGGGGCTACCTGAAGGGGGGCTTTGGGGGGAAAATGAATACGGCCACTCGAAAGCGCCTGATATAAGGAGTCTCTGTACCAAATTTCATCGCGATCGGTCAAACGGTGTAGATTTGTATAGCTGTACAGACACGAAATCCTTTCTTTATTATATAGAAGATGAATCAATATCGCATTTTCCAAAGTTTTATCCAATGTGTTACCTGTGCGCGACATTGCTCTTAAGTAATTTCCTGGTAAAGTCCTTTTATTGAAATGCCATATTTCATCTTTGATTATTCGCTGAGTTGAGCTCAAGTAGGAAATATCCTTGAGGAATATTAAATATGTATACAATTTTCCGCAATAAAAGTTTATCGAGTGTTCTTAAAAAATAAGATAAATAAAACTCGAGAGAAGGTGAATAGCCCCTTGGCGGTCTGATGTATAGAGAGTAATGTTTTTGCACCCACATATTTTATGCAGAGGACATTTTATGAAACGTACCATGAGCGTGGGTGCGAAAGAAAATCCTGTCTCAATTATTTCTCTCTCAATGGCCAATCAACACGAGGGAAATACGTGGGAAGAAATGTGTTTCTCCTTCTTTTCAAGCATAATAATTGTATAGGTAATGTTGATATCTAAATATTAAAAAGCGTTCCCGCTTAAGTGTAAAAGAAGCTTTTCATATACATAATGTGGTTGCTGAATCTCATTTTCTGGGTGACCTAAATATTTTGTTATTTCTCTTAAAAAAAACGTATGAAGCTACCAAAACAAAACAACAAAAAAGTTTTTCAAAATAATTAGAAAATAATAAAAGTATATTTTTTTTTGATTTTTTTTTATGTAGCACTCTTTCGAAGAATTACAGAATAGAACAGAAAAAAAAGACAAAAAACTTTCATTTCTCGGAACACATACTATTATATTATTAGTAAGGAATAGCATTCAAGACAGTGTTACAGAAATTGGAGATGCGGGGGAGATGAGTAGACATCGCCTTGGCGATTTTTAGGAACTGAGTTTTATTGGCTGGGTGCCCTTAGCCCAACGGGTGACTCTATCTGTGGGGTGACAAGGGCAGCGAAAGGGGTGTTAGCCCTTTTTTCTGGATTGCCACTGCCACGGCGGCCTCCATAAAGTCCAGATGCTCCTTTTCTGCCACAGTGGTAGGATTAGCATGTGGAGCTGGAATTGTTTTGCTTGTTTCCGCCACACCCGAAGCAGATAGTCCGTGTTCACGAATGGCCATCAGAATTGCAGCATCCTCCAAGCCATCGTTCTCATGAGGCGATGGTTGTAGGTCCTCAGGATGCACTAAGAACTGATACGACTCTACGATGCGATTTACAGCATTTTCAAGAATGCATTTTGTGACTTTCTGCTGTCGAAACGTCGCCAAAACATCGGCATCTACGGCACATTCTTCTTCTACAACTTCCTTAGGGTCTGGGGCAAAACTGACAATGCTACTGATACCACTTGAACTTGTGCTGTCGGAGAGATTCTGGTCAAGAGATTCTTCTTCACTGCTCCTTGACCCTTCAACGCCTTCCGGACGCTGTTGACTTGTACTTGCACCAACGTTGACGCTATCATTTTCTGGTCCTGCTAACCTTTGTCTCTTGGGTGACCCGGGAGGACTCATAGCTTCTGAAATAACTCAATAGCGATTCTGAATGGAATGTCTAGGGGCGGATGGTGCTTTGGTGAGAACTTTCGTGATCTCACCCGATTCTGCCCCTTTACAGGAAGTAGTCCATCATCACAGAACTCTTATGAGAATCGGTTGGTTTCTTTCACAGTTTCTTGGAGATTTTTTTTAAAAGAAAATTGCAAATATCGTGTTTATTTTTCTGGAGCAAAATGACAACACCACTGCATTATCTTCTATATCTATATAATAAAGAAAGGTTTTCGCGTCTATGCATCTCTACACCGTTGGTCCGATCGCGATGAATTTTGGTACAGAGACTACTGATACCATGCGGTTTTTATCAACGATATTTATTTTCCCCCAGGGTCCCCTTTCATAGCGCCCCTAAATAATTTTAATGCTTTATTTTACCACTTTTTGAATTTGGCGCTCTAAATATAGTTCAAAAAGCCACCACTACTATTTTTTGATCATTTTGTTGAAGAGAAAAAGAGATGGTGCACGTCACTGATACTATCTCACTCCCACGAAAGGTTTCTTTCAATTTTCTCGCGTTTTCCGCCGAATTTCCCAGCGAAATTACATTTTTTGTGATCAGGAAGAAACGCCGCGTCGTTTGGCATCGCCAGTTTAAAACATTCAAAATTTTTGCCAAAAAGTGTCGTGCAAAGTCCGGAAAAAAATCAGGCGAGTTGCGCCCCCAAATTTTTACAGAAAATACTTGGGGCCCCCCTGAGCATTCCCGGCAACTTTTGGAGTCCCAAAAATGAGTTTTTCCCGTAAAAACAAATATTTAAAAATTTTTTTCGCACAAGTTCCACACAACATGCGCATGTAGTAGTAAATTCCACACGTTCCATACGCCCAGCACAAAACGCAGAGAAGGACAAAGATATTTTTCCTCATGCCATCTCGTCGAAGAAATCTGCATTACCGATATCAGGTTACGGGGGTATGTATTCGGATTTAAATTTCATTGATTTCATTTCATAACTTTCAAAATTAATGCAATGCATTTTTCAAAAGTACTTACAAATACAATTACTTTGACGAATATTTTTTATTTAAAAAAATGATTGGTGCAATACGGTTTACGTTTAAATAAAACAAAAATATTCAAAATATTTACGAAAAATAAACATTACATTTTTTCACAACGTAATTTTTCAGGTAAATCTAACATGATAGCCGTGTCTCGAAAATAATTTTCACTGTTTTGCACATTAGAGGGCTCTGCTTGGAAATATTTCAATACAAAAATAGTAAATAAACGGATAAATCCCGTAGAAAAATCAAATTTTTAAGAAAAAAAAAACTTTTTGTAAAGTACAGGTTGTTTAATTCAAGCACATTATAATGATAATTTTATGAAACATAAATGATTTTATTTCAAACACGAAAGAAAACATAATTACTTCAATGTCAAGTATATAAAATTAAAAGAACAAATTAGTTTCGGAATTTTTTAAGAAAAAAAAATGAAAATAATATGAGAATAATACTTCACATGCGATTTCTGATACTTTATAATAAAAAAGATAATAGAAAAAATCGTCTTGTATTTCTTACAAGAGTTCCTGTAGTTTCATGAAAAGAAATTATCTGAAATGAAAGACAACGCGGTCATCTTTATGAAGTCCCAAGAATTGGACGAGGATGTGCCCGACGACGGTGTCCTTTCTGATTCATCATCTCGGTCATTTCTAGCGTGATGATAGGTTTTTCCGGGCAGTACTTGATGGTGTGTGCTTGATTTCCACTTGCAGAGCATCGCGGGCAGACATACGCATAGAGTCGAGGGCATGTAACATTTCCTCGGGCATCCTTAACGCTATGACTCATATAAGTCTCAAACGGTTCCTTATTGTTCATGCAAAACACACAATAAGGTTTTTGCTCTTTTACCTTCTTGGCCCTGCGTTTGTATTCCATGAAGGGTTGATCTCTGGCGTTCCAAGATGCATCGATGGTGTGTGGTTTCATCGGGGATAAATTATCGATTCTGTAAAGATGATCGTCACTCCAGCATTGATATGCCATGCCCATCACTGTAGATTGATTTGTGGGATCCATGTAGTTTGTGGGGCTCCAATTGAAGATATTTTGTCCGGAAGTAGAGCAGCTGCTGTATCCCGATTCCGGTGGTGATTGTGCAAATGGGGGATTGCAAAATGATATATTCAGCAGTGGCTGAATCGACGAGTGATGGCAAATTTCTTCCTTCTGAGTTGGTGAATCATCCGGAAGGTCACATTGCTTTGTAGTTTTGTTGAAAATTTCACTCAGAAGTTCCTCTATCTCTGCTTTTGTACAATCCCAAATAGTGGGCAATTTGCTGGACACATTGGATCCATGTACTTCTTTGTCGATTGCACGCGCCAACTCATCCCATTCTAAACCTGAATCCTCAGGCCCAAGAGCCGAGGAAGGCTCAATATATTCACCAGCGTCGTGGCCATTTAGCTGGAATTCAACGTCCGGGGGGATATTGTTGAAACGATCTTCACAGTAAAACTCCATCGCTTATAGCTTTCAATATTTAGCGAGAGGATACAAATTTACACCAATAAATTCCTTGGGTGTTGCTTAAATTCCATGCAAATGCAAAAGGGCACGATAAAACACAAAAAACACAAACTTTTTGAGTACGGACGCCACTTTAAGCGGACAGAAAAAATCAAGAATTAGCGGAAAAATTGCTCTTCTTTGTCACGTGATACTCTCCTACTTGCTCTCCTTTTACTAAAGAGAGAGAGATCCCTCCAGAGCGGCACGAGTGGGTGAGGCGGCATTTTTCGGCCCTCTCGATCGTTTTTCTCTCAAAGTTTTTGCTCAACGAGGCTTTTTTTTCTCTTGAACTTTAAAATTTTATTTTCACAAAAATTTGCATCATGCAGCTAGGCTCATAAGTCCCAAAGTTTTTATTTTAACAGGCCACAATAATTTTTCCCCCCAACCCCTCTTCAAGTAGCGCCCATATAAATAAAATAAATAAAATTATGGCGAAATTTTAAATTTACCGAGTTTACCGTCTTAAATGTTGTGTGAAATTGATTTCTCCATTTTCCAGTAATTATTTGAGATTGATAAGTGGCCCCAATGCACACCCATACATGTTTTTTAAGGTCTCTAGGAAAAATATCTCATTTTTTTCCAATATTTTAGGAATTCTTTTGATATAATCTTCATTTACTCCATTTTAATACATCTTCTATTCTGCTCCGCCACAATTAATTTCTATTCATTTTTTTTCTTTTTACCCTAGGTTTCCTTATCATACAAGACAAGATATAAAGCTGAAAAATCTGTCCGTTTGGCTGGACTCGCCCTCCCCAACGAATATATGATTTTCTATTACAGCTACAAATGAAATTTGCTCACACGTGATTGGGGGCTCAACTTTGCTAGTATTTAATATTTTACCTTTTTAGTTAGTATATTATAATAATACGTAATAATAATATTATTATAATACAGTTTGTTATGAAGACGATTCATCCTCCGAGGATTTTTCTTTCGCACTGTGCTGAAAAATGAAATGATCAATACCTATTAAAATTTAGATTTGTTTGCGAACCACAGAGAAATTTAAATTGAATTATTTCTTGCTAATGCCTCCGGTTTCCCAATCAATGGAACTTCAAAGGATGATCAAACATAGAAGAAGTAGACTGAAAACAAGAAAATTCATTTAATTTTTTTGGAATGGGAAAAAACTTCTCTTTTTGCTTTTTTTTTTTTTAACTTTTCCCCCTTTATCTCTACATACTTTAAATAATGAAATCTTTTGGTCAAATTTTGTATCATGGCGGTGAGCCATTTTTATTTGTATAAAAAAATCAATCTGAAAATATCTTAATTGGTCGCATCACATGTACAAAGCAGTAACTATGTAAGTCCTTCCTTCGGGAATCAGAATGAGGTTCATACGTATAAAGTTCTTGCTGGAGAGAAGGCGCCAGTATACTCATTAAATCTCATAATTTCGCAACAGATGTGAGAAATGTGTTTGTGACTCACGGCATACTCTTGAAAATGAGAGACAACACTTATTTCGACCTTGTATGTGAATTGCTTTTTTTTTTTATATAAAGGATGGTTCCATAAAGGGCATCGGTGTATAATGATATTTCTGTAAACTTTTTTTTAAATTTTTAATAATGTATAACATATAAACACAATAATTCATGTTTTTCACAGTTAATCAATGAGAATCGATCAACGCAAAATAAGCTATTTGTATTGAAAGACGGAAGGAGATATTCTTCGTTATTTTGAAGTTTATGGAACTTTACACATTTCTGCCAGCATAGCAGATGATTATTGTAGATGAAATGTTTTTTTTTTTAATTTCCATATATCATCTAAATCTACTGCTTCTACATAACTTAACCCTTCGTATACTATGAGGGGTAGATGACTGACCCCACAGCTATATTTTGATTAATTGAGCCTTAGTTCTAAGTGTAGAACAGTAGTAGTAGGACAGTCTAAGTGTAGAAAAAACTGAGGAAGGTTGCCCTGAAATTTGGCAAAAAGTTAAAGATTGGTAAAGTTTAGTGTTGGACTAACTTTGGGTAAAAGTCTTTTCACGTAACGAATCGAGTGAATTTTTAATTCTGCAATTCTCCTTTGCAATGATCTACTTCTACGTAGGTAAATTTTACGAATAGGTACCCTTAAAGAACGACTGAGACCTACGATTGTAGAAGTATACCTAATACCTATTCCCTTGGAATAATCCATAAAAGAATAAATAACTCAAAAAAGCTGTTTTTTTTTCAAAAATAGAAGTAACAGCTGAAAATCATAAACAGATGCGATAAACATTATTATACTTGAGAGACCCCAGAAGAACTCTGAAAGAATTCACAGCTCAGCTGCAGTGGTGGTCAAAATGTGGTCTCTTTAAAGGATCCTTCATGCTTCTTGTTTGTATGAAAACCATAAAATAGTAATAAATTTGAAAAAAAAATTATAGGTAGCCAAATAAGCAACAATGTGAGGTCATGGAAATATACAGGCATGTCTACCTTTTTTTTGTATAATGTATTTAATGTTTTTTTTAGCATTAGATGTATTTTTCTATTTGATATTTAGCGCATTTAGCCCATTTGGTGAACAGATTACATAAATATGCACCTAATTAGAAACGAAAGCATGCGATGAGGAAGTCTGGGTTAAGTAGCATATATCGCCAAAATTGTAGCGATTGGCAAAATGCACAATTTTATAAGTAGAATCTCAAAGGTTTTTCGTTTTTTAAGTTTTTCGTAGAACTTAAGGAAAGTATGTTACAGGGTTCACGGTTCACTACCTAAACTAACATTTAAATTGTGAGATATGTGTCTCAGAGTTTGTACTATAATAAAATGGATGAGGGGAGGATGGGGTTTTAAAAAGCGTTGGCGTTATGTGTGTTTTTGCTTTCTGTAAGATGAAATTAGTACTACTCATTTTATTTTTCTATCCACATTCTCGCTGTTCTTGATCTTTTTAATAATGAAATGTTCACATGGAAGCGGAAGTTGTCTCTTTTCTCAGTGAAAATATTACAAAATGAAGATAATATTGAAAGAGTATTGTATACCATTTTCTTCGAATTTTCTCTATGTTGCTTTTACTTGAGAATACATTATATTATTTTAATGCACGGAAATTAACAAAAGATATACTACACCCTGAACTTTCAGAGTTCTGTACGTAATGACAGTGTGTTCTTTGCACATACTATAGGGGAGAGCGGGGTTAAAAAAGTCACTTAAGGGTTTAGAAAAAGCTCAAAATATCATATTTCCCAAATGGATAAAGTGAAATGTTTAGCTCATTTCTTTAGGAAATTTACTGCCCTACAATTCTTTCTCAGATCATTTTGTTCTATGTAGCTAGGAAATATGATATTTTAGACTTTTTCTAAACCCTTAAGTGACTTTATTAGCCCCGCCCTCCCCTACTACTTGAGAATTTGTACAAAATTGAATAAATAATTTGACTAAGACCTCAAAACCCTTCATCAACATCATAGTTTTATTTATTCTCACAAATTTTCAACTAATTTTTATACAATTTGCAAGAATTTTAGACTTTTCTGAATACAAGAGAAACACACAGAACTATATAACTATATAACCTATATGTAATTTAAAATAACATACAGTGAATAGTAGTATAGAGACATTAGTTTCGGAGGCTATGGTATGGGAATGAAGATGGGCACTAAAAATTTCACAGCATGAATGCTTTTATGTTGCAAAAACAAGATAAAAGCCACACGAGGGAGTATGGGATGCATTCTTTTGCAGGAAAGCTTTTGGTGATGCGCTTTTTGAATTTCCCAACCCAACGTCTAAATTCATTTCCTTTCCATCTCGCATTTTTTATCAGAAGGATGATAGTAAGAGATTTCTGTGGGGAGAAGAATATACGGAAGCATAGCTCATGACAAAAGATCTATTATACAGCGTAAGACGTATGAGTATATGTCTCTATCTCTTTCTCAAACTTTCAAACATAAATTTCACTTTGGAGGAAATGCAATATATAGTAGTATCTAAGAGCATATAGATAATGATTTTGAGCTTACAATTTCATTGCTTTACATATATCTACGAGAAGCTTTTTCACGTAATGTTGTGGGAGTCAAAATAATAATTCCACGTTATTATAATAATCAAATTTTATGCTTAATTTCCGTCCACATTGAATTAATTTTTAAATATTATTAATTATTAATAAATCGTCGCTCCCATGAAAAAGTATGTAACTTCATAGGAAATTCACAGTCGTTATCATAGTTTTCCATGGGAGCGGCGAAATGTTCTGTAGGTATCTATTTTAATTTCTGAGATTGCTCGTCCATATTTTTTTTTCTATGGTATCTGCACTAAAGACTTTTATAGTTCGTCAATATTATGGAATATAGGAAAAAAAACAACTCTTAACTTCTAAAGCTGATATTCGATTTACTAGCTTTTTTGTAGTCTATATTTGTAGGCCTCAATATGCCTCTTATGGTCGCTATGGTTAGATGTGGAGAAGTAATGAGCGACTTACCAGATACTATAGAAACATTTTTCATACTCAATCATGTTAGTTATACATATTTCATATTTCTATCAAATTAAACTCTTTCGAATTCATTTAGAATGTTCCTATATTAATTTCATCGATCTCCTTGATCTTTGTAAATTGATGAAAGAGAGTTTCTCTAGTTCTGTAGTCATTGAAAATTTGCTTAAGAGAAGGAATATTACTCGTTTATCCAAAATTATACTTTCGATAAGTTGGTTAATTTGGTAATTCACGAAACTTGAGTTTTCAAGAAGGTTTCTATTCAAACACTAAAATCTTTTGACCATCCATTCCACGGTATCTGAGTTTTTTTTTTAATCAAAAAGGAATGAAGAACATATTTAAGTGGGTTCAAAAAATTATTATACTTTTATTATAAAACTTTGAAGGTCCTTTCAATATATACTTTTTAGATCGATAGTAATATTAAATCCAATTGTTTCATTTCAAATTATTAATATGTCAATAGTGAATTTCTGTAAACTAATGTGTATTATATTACCTGCGTAATTGGAGTAATAGTATTAGTAAATAGGTGCCGTCTGGTTCAAGAACCATTTTTTTTTAGAATAAAACTGATTTATTTTAACACGAGGAAACAAGTTGTATTTAAAAAAACAAGAAAAATTATTATCCTACAAAGTACTGGATGCTAATCTGTTTAATTTCGTCAGTAGTTACATTCTTTTTTTGACTATTATTGATGATTTTTAAACGTTCAAAATTTTCCGACTTAAAGTTACTAAATGTTATGTTATGGCGTATATTTATGCAAAACTCTATATTTCCAAGGAACTCAGGAAAAATTTTCTACCGAAGGAATCTTTTGTTTACCTGTGGTTCCCGTATATAAATGTAGCGAAGAAAAACACAGAAAATACTTTAATTAAATAGCTAATTAAATGTCGTCCAAACAAAGAACAGAATGTAAATTTGCAAATAATGTGTCATGCTAAGGAATAAGAATATAATGCATCTCTCCCTATATATGTACGTACATAGAAGCTTTCATGATTCATATTCGTCTTCGCTTGGTATTCGCTTTTGAAATAACACGTAAGACACATAAGATAATACACATAATGAGTCGAAGCAGTAGAAGAAGAAAGTAAAGAGCGGAAGTTTTACTTTATAAATGACGGTCCAACACAAATTACGACAATTGAATAAATGATTGACATAATGTAATTTTTATCACATTTTTTTTTATACAATTTATTCTCATATACAACTTCTAATGGGATTTTCACACAATATACCATTCATAATATGGGATGAGTTTAAATGTTAAATTGAATTGGGTATATTTTCAAAATTAAATTACAGCTGAGCTGAGTATACAACTTGGGTGTATATACTAAAATACCATAGGATACCGTATATGTTTAAAATTATAACTGAATTGACTAAAAGTCTGCTATTGAATTGGGACCAGGAGAGATATTTTGTGGAAGAATTTCGTACTGCAGATAGGCAAGACATGTTTTAGTTTAGAGACGGCATATAATGCGACGATCCTTTTGATATGTTGCTAATGTTGGCCAAATCACGTCAAAATATCTGAGAGATGATGTTGGATGAACAAAGAGAATCAATTGAGTTGGTTCTACAAATCTGTGTATCTTCATTCGATGAAAAATTTGCAGAAAATGGGTGAATAGATCATCAGCCAGCATATGCCTGTATCAGCTTCGTCCATTCGGCAGGATATGTTTTTTGGACATAGGCAAGAGTTCGTCGAATTTGGCTTACTTCAGTTGGGGAGCACTGTAGTTGGCATGAAACAGTGGTTTGAAAATATAATAAGCAAATAGAATAATAAATGGGATCCTTAATATTATAGCTAGCATGAGCAATGCAACAGAGTTTAAGTACCATAATACATTAGATAAAATTTTGAATCTGTTCTAAAGACAATATATAGGTACGACATTAATTCATTTTGAGATATAAAGTTACTAGAACAAAAAAAAAAAAACGATAAAATTTATTGATAATTAAATAATTAAAGAAACTATTCACTTTGGGAAATAGACTCTCAGTTAGAACCTCAGTGATAAAGAAAACTTTTTTTTTTAAATAAACCTTCAATATTAATATTAAAGTCAATTTTCTTTAATCTTAATGGTTCACCCTTTGATTTAGGCAAGGAAAATACTTGGTGTTGGCCACGAAGTGGAACACCAACTAATTAGGAAAAAAAAAATCAAATTAACGAACCTGTGGACAGTTACCTCGGAGCACAAATGGCGCTAAACCTGTCAGTAAAAACAAGATATTAACAAAAGATTTAAAGGAGATTAAACAAAATGCATTGCAGAATCATTGAAAACTTACTCTTGAGGCGTTTGCCTACAGGATCGCAGGGAGCTTCTCCGATGGCGCATTTGAGCTGCCGCATCAGGTAGCGCTTGTCCTGAAGTGCTTTGTCGATTACTTCATCCGAAACGGGAGGACGTGTGCTCGCAATCGATGCTGAGAAAACCATTTGCAAGAAGAGAGTAAAGAGAACCACCGCAAAGTACACCTGGAACCGAAATCCTTTGATATTTCGCTCCATGCAAATTCAGAATTGGAAATATCTTTGTGTGGATGAGGTCAAATGAAATGGTATAGTGGGTATATTGTGACGAGATATATGTACGCATGTCAGTGGTTAATTAGTGGTGCTCAATCGACCTGAAATGTGAGAGTTTTTCATTTGTAGAAATATTTGCCAAGCATACCAGGAATGTGCTTGTATCACTCTTGGTGATACAATTAGGAAGAGAAAATGTGAAGGGGTTATATGCTCGTTATTTTAATTAAACATCAGTATTTTGTACCTATTCTTAATGATTTTTTTTACTTATTACATATACCAATTTAAGTGCATTAGTATCTAGGGCCGATTGCAAAAAAAAAAATTCTGCGTTAGGTGCGACCTAAGTCAGTGATGGTCGTAAAAATGGAATCTATAGTACAATTGTGAGCATAAAAATGGCACTTTTTTTTCTTTTGAGCATTTTGAGTTTTCTGTTGAGTTTTTCACTTTAAATTTTTCAAATGAGTTTTCCATTATGATTTTTCTATAGAGTTTTTCACTTTTATGAAGAGTTTTTCATATATTTCTGTGGTTTTCTGCTTTCTTTAGAATTGAGTTTTTGTCCGGAAAATGACGTGTATAAATATAGAACACTCTTGCATCTACTATGGAAAGACGTGAATATATATAGACGTCAGTCATACTTACAATTTTTCTATAGAGTTTTTCAACAAATATTTTCTATAGAGTTTTTAGGGTTTTATGAAGAGTTTTTCATTTTTAGGAAGAGTTTTTCAGTATTATGAAGAGTTTTTCAACAAATTTTTTCTATAGAGTTTTTTGGGTTTAATGAAGAGTTTTACATTTTTAGGAAGAGTTTTTCAACATTATGAAGAGTTTTTCAAGTTTTCTGAAGAGTATTTCATTTTTTTGCTCTCTTTATGATTAATTGGATTTTCTTCTCTGGAAAACGACGTGTATATATAGAACACTCTTGTATCTACTACGGAAAGACGTGAATATACATATATACACGTCAGTTATGCTTTCAATTTTTCTAAAGAGTTTTTCACTTTTTCTATAGAGTTTTTCAGTTTTATGAAGAGTTTTTTTTTTACTTTTTCTATAGAGTTTTTCAGTTTTATGAAGAGTTTTTTACTTTTTCTAGAGTTTTTTGAAAAGTTTTTCATTTTTAGAGTTTTTCAGTATTATGAAGAGTTTTTCAACAAATTTTTTTCTATAGAGTTTTTTTGGTTTTATGAAGAGTTTTTCATTTTTAGGAAGAGTTTTTCAGTATTATGAAGAGTTTTTCAACAAATTTTTTCTATAGAGTTTTTTGGGTTTTATGAAGAGTTTTTCATTTTTAGGAAGAGTTTTTCAGTATTATGAAGAGTTTTTCAACAAATTTTTTCTATAGAGTTTTTTGGGTTTAATGAAGAGTTTTTCATTTTTAGGAAGAGTTTTTCAACATTATGAAGAGTTTTTCATTTTTAGGAAGAGTTTTTCAACAAATTTTTTCTATAGAGTTTTTCAGTTTTATGAAGAGTTTTTCAGTTTTATGAAGAGTTTTTTTTTTTACTTTTTCTATAGAGTTTTTTTTTGTGTTTTTTGAAGGTTTTCATTTTCATAAATAGCTTTTCAGTTTTTTGTGAAGAGTTTTTCGGGTTTTCTGAAGAGTTTTTCGGTTTTCTATAGAATATAAAAAAAAACTCTTTAGAAAAATTGAAAAACTCTTCATAAAAATTAAAAACTCTTCACAAAACTCTATAGAAAAAATTTGTTGAAAAACTCTTCATAATACTGAAAAACTCTTCAGAAAACCCAAAAAACTCTTTAGAAAATATTTATTGAAGAACTCTTCAAAAAACACAAAAAAAACTCTATAGAAAAAGTAAAAAAAAAACTCTTCATAATACTGAAAAACTCTTCATAAAAGTGAAAAACTCTTCCTAAAACTGAAAAACTCTTCATAAAAATGAAAAACTTTTCAAAAAACTCTTTAGAAAAAGTAAAAAAAACTCTTCAAAAAACTGAAAAACTCTATAGAAAAAGTGAAAAACTCTTTAAAAAAAATTGAAAGCATAACTGACGTCTATATATATGCACGTCTTTCCGTAGTAGATACAAGAGTGTTCTATATATACACGTCGTTTTCCAGAGGAGAAAATCCAATTAACCATAAAGAGAGCAAAAAAATGAAATACTCTTCAGAAAACTTGAAAAACTCTTCATAATGTTGAAAAACTCTTCCTAAAAATGAAAAACTCTTCATTAAACCCAAAAAACTCTATATAAAAAAATTGTTGAAAAACTCTTCATAATACTGAAAAACTCTTCCTAAAAGTGAAAAACTCTTCATAATACTGAAAAACTTCCTAAAAATGAAAAACTCTTCATAAAACTGAAAAACTCTATAGAAAAAGTGAAAAACTCTTCATAATGTTGAAAAGCTCTTCCTAAAAATGAAAAACTCTTCATAATGTTGAAAAACTCTTCCTAAAAATGAAAAACTCTTCATTAAACCCAAAAAACTCTATAGAAAAAATTTGTTGAAAAACTCTTCATAATGTTGAAAAACTCTTCCTAAAAGTGAAAAACTCTTCATAATACTGAAAAACTCTTCCTAAAAATGAAAAACTCTTCATTAAACCCAAAAAACTCTTTAGAAAAAATTTGTTGAAAAACTCTTCCTAAAAGTGAAAAACTCTTCCTAAAAATGAAAAACTCTTCCTAAAAATGAAAAACTCTTCATAATGTTGAAAAACTCTTCCTAAAAATGAAAAACTTTTCATTAAACCCAAAAAACTCTATAGAAAAAATTTGTTGAAAAACTCTTCATAATACTGAAAAACTCTTCCTAAAAATGAAAAACTCTTCATAAAACCCTAAAAACTCTATAGAAAATATTTGTTGAAAAACTCTATAGAAAAATTGTAAGTATGACTGACGTCTATATATATTCACGTCTTTCCATAGTAGATGCAAGAGTGTTCTATATTTATACACGTCATTTTCCGGACAAAAACTCAATTCTAAAGAAAGCAGAAAACCACAGAAATATATGAAAAACTCTTCATAAAAGTGAAAAACTCTATAGAAAAATCATAATGGAAAACTCATTTGAAAAATTTAAAGTGAAAAACTCAACAGAAAACTCAAAATGCTCAAAAGAAAAAAAAGTGCCATTTTTATGCTCACAATTGTACTATAGATTCCATTTTTACGACCATCACTGACTTAGGTCGCACCTAACGCAGAATTTTTTTTTTTGCAATTGGCCCCTAGTGTTCAAGATAAGTAATTTTATGAAATCAGAGGACATTTTATACGATGGATTGTCTTATATTATGTTCTATATGTTACAATTTGATTTGAGACAAAATAGGTTTATGTGAGAAGACGTGAAAAACTCTAATGCAATAAAATGTTTTAAATTAAAGCATTGAACTCTGTTAAACTGAGCACAATATGGTCCTGTCTCACACATTATGTTAGAGAGATCTTGAGCTAACAGACTAACATAAGAGGAGAGTTAGAACATGTGCACAAAAGGAAAAGTTCTAGATTATGTGGTCAGTAGTGGTATGATTCAATTGCGGATTTCAGGGTGATGAGACACACACAAGAGTTCAATCTAGCTCTCAATTCCCACCAAGTTCCAAAAGGGGTGATTGGGTGTCTGGGAGTTATGTACTTTTCACAATGAGAGACATGACTACAATGCCGAGAGTTCCAGAGATTGAGCAATTTGACGATGAGGATAGAATTGAAAAAAAAAAATTAAACTTTCTATCGTCATACCCTGAGATTCAATGCAGATGGTGACATTGCCGGAATATTAATTGTAATGTGGTCTTGTGAATTTAATTGAAGTGCAAAACTGACTGAACGATTTTTTCACTGAATGCACAAGTCTTGGATTTTTACTCAAGTAGGATGGGGATAAGGAGAAGAATGTAGCAGAAAAAATCACTTTATTCGTTTCCGGTCACACCAAAGTGAATTTTGCAACAGCATAAAAAGCACTATTCAAGTTCACTACTCAAATTGAATAGACGTGCAGTATGAAATGTTCTTCTTAAAATAACTTGTCACCCTCAGTGGTGGAAATTGTTTCCACTATATGGAGTGAGTAAGAGACCCGATGAGAATATAGTGGAGAGCAAACTTATTATTTCGTTTAAGCACGCTTTACAAAGTGCAGAATTGAACTGAAGTTGTACGTACTCTGTCAGCAGTTTTGGATTTGACGCACACGAAAATGGATGAGAAAAAAAAAGATGAAGAGCTGGTGGTGGCAAGATATTATTTGTATTCCCCTCCTTATGGTATATGTCTCCCACTATGGAGTACCTCTCGAACGTTCATGCACCTCTAATCGAGAGTGACCGACATGTATTTCCCCAACCCAAAGCAACTTTTTATACTTATTTCAAGCTTTTAATAATATAATATAATGTACGTATGTACCACAACACAACGTAGCACAATACCCTCCACTTCCAATCCAATCAGATCTTATTAAATGTCACACTGCTTCTTTTAATTACATTAATAACCTTCGGAATACAAAATCCAGCACAGAGATATTTATAAATTAGCTACTAAACCAATAAATACTAAGCTACTAGTCCAATAAATAACGAATATATATAATGTATGTAATGTTAATATTCACAATAATGATTATACAGTTGTTTCTCACAAAATATCCCATCTTCTATGTCCAAATTCTTACAAAATGCTATAAATTAAAATTAGCTTTCTCATCATTAATTAATTTCCAGAAATCGAAAGCTGCGTCGTTCATCGTCGATAGATATCAATGTTAAATGCAAATTTTCTTTAACATAATGATGGTTTCGCAATATTTAGACTTTAGGAAATTTAGTTTTTTTAATATTTAAAGTACAAAAAGATTCAAACGTGATCTATTACATTAACAAGATATAACAAAGTTAATTAAAAATTTACTAATTGTATTGTATTATCCAGCTCTGGGGCCGCCAAAAGCAGACTCCATTATCAGAACCTCGATCCTTAATTTTTCACTGACCAGACAATTCATATACTTAATTCATAATACGAGGATTGGGATTTCCCATAAAGGATTTAGCACAGTACCTATATATCGAAGGCTAAACAATAAAAAGTCGTAAGTCGGTACGGGCACCGAACAGACTTACGACCTTTTATTATTTAGCCCTCGATATGTATATTTATAGGTACTATGCTAAGTTTTGTACATAGGGACTTAGCAAAGTATATTTAACAATCCTCGAGTTCTATTTGAGGTATAATTTATTGATGTTTAAATCATTTTTTTTAATAAAATATCTATTTCTTAATATTTAGCTTGATATTTAGTTTGGCTATTGCTTATCATCCTTATCATACAAAAAACTTGGTGTTGGCCACGAAGTGGAACACCAACTAATTGCATATTCGTATTCGTTTACTAGAGCATTTTTCATGAGGATGGAATTAAACTGAAAAAATGTTCATTACTAAACCTTAAATTTTGAATATGGTGTTTTAGGTCTTAACTTTGGATATCACTAACATACCAAACTACTTGGTACGTATAGGTTGCTTGATTGCAAGTTGGACATAAAATGGGATTTATGTGTACTCAATTGGAAATCGAATAACTATTGCATAGAGATTTTCTCAGAAAACAGGCGTATTGGCATACATTCCATCGAGCAAAGATTTCCATTGAAAATACAGAAAAGTAAGGCGTGTGAATATATTATCTTCGTATGTACATTACATACATATTTTCTAGCCACTAAATTGCTAAAGAATCTTCTTGCATCGACAAGGTCAAATATGGGCTGGAAATATAACTTACCTCTACAAATTTTGAACTTCATTGTTGTATACAATCTCATTTGAGCTCATTTTATTCCATTGTTTTCTCCACACTTAAAAGACACTTTATATAAATTCTGCCTCGAATATAAGACATGAGTGATAATCAAAGCGACAGCTTTTTGAAGTCGAAGGCCATTGTAACTCGAATAATGTACTTCACTAACCAAGATCATTCCATTAAGAGTAAAAGTGATTATATACTTCGTCCATTACAGTACCACATTAAAAAAGTGACTCTAGTATTTTCTGCTTAAAATATTAAAAAAAAATTGTTTTATTTTTATGTGAAGAATTTAGATGTTTTACTCTGATTTTCTTTTATTTAGTATATTTTAGCTGTGTTACTTTCATATACATGGCTTTTGTGTACCGAGCAAAATCGAAAGATGTCAGATCGACTTCGAACTTGGTATGAGAATAAATTAGGATCCCTACAACAAACAAAATTTTAAAAGAATCTATTGATCCGTACTCGAGATACGACTTTCTAAACATTTCTTAGGGTATGACTTTTCTTTTTTCTGTCTTTGCGCATACTTAAATTTATTTGCGCTCTAATTTGCTCTTACGCAATTGGTACCTACACTGAAAGAAACACAGCTCTCGTTAGCTTTGTCGCTTACCTATACATTTTTATTTAATAAGCAATAGAACCTTAAACAGTGACAACAACCATTTGACAACTTTTTTTTTATTGAACTGCTAAAAATCAGAATAATTTGAAAAAATCCATTTAACATTCTGTTTCAAATAATAAAGGCCTAATTAATTTGAATCTAGAAAATTATGTAAAATTGGCATCATTTTCTTTGGTTTTATTTTGTTTATTTTGAAATTGAAAAACATGGAAGTACGTGGAAATTATTTTGTCATGATTCATTGGCAAGGAAATGACTTTCTAACACAGTAATTGCACCATCTCAATACATAATTGTATTTCTAAAGAAAACGCATTGGTTTTATTTTTTTTTATTACTGTACTTACATTATATTTTTATACAAGGATAAGTACAATCGTCGAAAATCTGTTCTTTCTTTGATCAGACTTCAGATTTTGTTCGAATTTAATTAATTTTCTTTGAAATATTCATAAATGAGTTTTAGGTTGATTCTTTTATCAAATAGAGCTAGGTAATGTAATGCTCGATTACTTATTACGATTACGATACTTATTTTGTAGTAATTACATTTTTACAGCCCATATGTCCATATGAATATGTATGTTTTTCAGTACATACATATACTATATGTATTTACATTATGTATATACAAACACTTTAATTAATTAGAATGTGCTTGCATATTAAGGAAATTGCCGAAATATGGAATTGTGGTGAGAGTGGTAATCTAAATTTTCAGCAAGTTGGTACCTGGTACATGTTATTCGTAATTTGAAGTAGCATTTATGCGAAAACAGTTAATCCGTCAGTTTCTCATCGTTCGGTGGGAATAACTTCCTTAAATACCTTCCACTTAATCTCTTTTAGAGAATGTGTACCATGTTCTTTGAGATATTGTCTTGCTAGTTAATCATGAATTTGATTAAATTACTTACCGAAAATTTCATATAAATTTGGTAAACCCGTTAAAAATGAATGTTCAGGTGAGAGTAATGTTGGTCTATTTGTTTGTGGTCAAAATAATATCAATACAGCTTTGCATAATCCACGTTTGTTTAATTGAATAATTTTAATGAGGTGGAATCAATCAATGGGGATTTGACAGAAATAAATAACATTTATTCACGGAAATTTTATTGTTTTACTGCTTTCGTGATATTCCTTTTCTTTTTTTTTATTAAATAAAACTTCCGTTTATAAAGCAACTGGTACTACGTAATTGCCAAGAGTGAAAAAAGTGCAGAGTGATGCCACTTCGTTATGTGATGCCAAGAGTTGTCTAATGGTACGTACAATTAAGTATTTATGTGTTATCTTGCGACGCGAAGATCCAAGATAGATAGGTATACTTTCTCCAATTTCTCTGAAAACATGTATGCGTACTTACCCAACGCCAAGTATAAACTCACACTCTTATTATATATTATTTATGTGCTGAGACTCTTGTTTACACCAAAATGTAGAAATGAATGTTGTAGAATTTTAATGGTAAATTTGATTAGTGACATAACAAGCCGGCACTCGAAAAGCGAAGTAGGGAGATTTTATTAATATGAGTTTACACGTGCAATTTTATGCTTTTGATGTATAAATTCAATTTCTGATCCGATTCAAAATGAGTATTCTCTTTCCTTTCAACACGAGTAAATATTTTCAATTTAAATGACAAATAAAATAAGAAATGGTCTTAGGGATTCATTTATTACAAGCATGTTGTATGTATTATCCGTATTATCCCAATTGTGCTTTTTAACTGTGATTCTTTTTATTGTCATCTTATATTTTCGGATTGATTTTCCAATTTGGCATATATCTTTGTTTTCTGAGTGATAGTTTTGCGACCTCCTAAAGGTTGGAATGAAATGAGTGTAAAAGTTAAGAAAAATTCGTGAATTATACGACTAATTTGAAATGCGACCAGACCGAGCGTTGATCAGTTGGTTGCGTGGTTTTTAGTTCTTTTAGTAATAATCTAAATTAAGTATTATGATAAGCGATGCTTTTTTGGGTAGATTGGAGCCTAATATCAATTTCCAATTATTGCATTGAAAAGAAGCCAATTTCAAACACTATTTAGGACTCCACAAGCACATGAAGTTATATAGGGCAACTTAATGGAGAATGTAGGGGAAAAATAAATATATTTGATGACAATCGTAAAGATTGCAAACTCCGTATCTTGCATTTCGATCGGTCAAGTAGTTTAGAAATGCATAGCCGAACAGGAACGATTTCTTTCTTATATGCCATTTAAGCCGAGTCTTCAATCACGTGTGAGCAAATTTCATTTAAGTATATAATAGAGGAGCATATATAAGTGCGAGGGGGGGGGTAAGATAAATAATATATTACTATGGAGGGGGGTTGGGGCGGAATCCCACATGGCGCTTGCAACTATCGCCATTAAGAATTTCTTCATAATCCATCCATCCGTTTAGGAGGAGTTCATGTGCCACAAACAAACAGATTTTTCAGCTAAATTATGCGCTGGACTTTTTATTACAATTTATTGGCATACCTATAAATTAAATAAAGTAAATTGGTAGGTACCTATAGAAAAGTAATTGCGATTGGAATAAAATCTCGTCAAATTACATGGAGACGGAAATAATTACAATTTATTTTAGAAAAATAATGGAATCTATGTATCTAGTTAAATCATTCGGATTTATTTATTTTATCATATGGATGATTTTCATATTTGCTTAGAAAATTCAACGGAATTCCAATAGCTGAAAATATATGTATGTTTAGAAAACGTGCTGAAAAAAATTGGATTCATTAATGTTACTTTGTGTTTTTTGCATATATAGGCAATATATTACAGTCTTCCCCTTGTTCAGCTTGTGTGGTAAATTGAGCAACCAGTTCAGACTAATTGCGTCAAGGGAGAGATTGTCGCATAAAAAAAGGGTTTGCTGTTAGCTGATGGTGCTGTGAGTAACAATGTCATTCATATTCGCGAATATAAATATTTGTCAGAGCCACCACACACAAAACACGCACAGTGCGGATATTTTATGGCACCACATTTGCTATAGGCCCTCTCCTGCCTAGTTGAGAGATGAAACGATTTTCATTCCACTCATGCACCAATCCTCCATTCCGCCCTGCTGTTCAGCCATACACTCAGTCATTATTAATTGTCGTCTCGTTATGAAAATGTAATTAAATAAAAATTAATAACCAGCAATTTCTGTTGCCCATTTCACAGAGTAATGGCTAGTAGTAAGTTGAAAAAAAAAACATACCCCAGAGACACAAAAAACCAACAAGTATACCCAAAGTGTACCAAGTAGAGCGATTTTATGGTCATTCAGTGTACATCTATCGCTGCCTCCACTTTAATACATATTTAGGATTTAGGATTTGCCAACTGCAATGCTAAGTTCATCACATACATATAAATGTACTAATCAACCCGAGCCCCCAATCACGTGTGAGAAAACTCCATTTTAAGCTATATAAGGGGGGCGTATATTAGTAGGGGGGATGAATAATACGGTACCCCGAAAACGTTTTAAAATAAAAAAATTCCGTTATTTGACCCTTCAGCAGGTAGAAAATGGTAAAAAATCAATTTCTCTGTGGGGGCGCTATAAAGGGGGAGGGGGCGTGATCCCATATAGCGCTTGCAACTTGTATTGACCCCCTCTACCCCCATACCAAATTTCATCAAGATCGGTCCAGCCGTTTCGGAGGAGTTCATGTGCCACAGACAAACTTTTCAGCTTTTATTAAGAAGAAGAAGATAATTCCATTACCTTTAAAATGCTGAATTTTTCTTGCAATTCGTTTTGCCCATATAAACTATAAATTCTAATATATGTATGTTATGTAAAGAATTTAAGTATCTCTAGAATTCTTTATCTCACCCCCTACATGCCATGAAAGCTGCACCTGCATACCACCATTCTCAGCATTTAATAAATGTCCTTAAATATGTGCCGTGCATATGCATTGAACAAATGCAAGTCTAGATCAGGTCTAGATATGAATTTATTTTAAATATATTTGGAATTATATAAAATATGATTCACCCTATTTTATTATTTTATTATCCTATATTCGGTTCAGTATCCCTTTTAGTATAACCCTCTTTAAGAGGTTCGTTCTCATATAAATAATAAAATAAATTGACATCCTCATTAAAATGCAATTTCATACTTTTGAAAATTGTGCACAACAGAGTGAATAGCTTAAAATAAACTTTTGTTTTTACGGGGAACGAAAAAAAAATCGTGAAAATGAAAGATAAAACCATGTAAAGAAAATGATGAATATTAGTGCATGTAGTTTCAAATAAAATTATATTTTATCTTCTTTGATATAATACATTGCGCTACACTGAAGTGGAATTTTTCTAAATTTTCTCTTTCCATTTTTATGGAACAATATTCTTCTTCGTCTTTTGTGTTGATAGAACTGTTTTTTTTTGGTTAAATGTGTTGCTTTTTGAAGCTAAAGTACATTGAAATGAAGAAGCTAGGAATATAATTTCTTTCATCCTTTTTCACAAGGAAAATTCTCAAAAACACATAAACACTTTCCTTTCTTAAATTGTGGGCTGAGCAAATGAATTGAATTTGCCGCGTTTGTCGGCAGCAGCTGCTATACAATTATGTAAATACTCGCCTGTTTTCTCCAATTGGGTTAAAACGATAAATTTGAAAATGAATATCTTCGTTTCTATATAAATGTATTTATATTACATAAACAAATGTAAGATTCTGTTTGTATTAGACAGCAATTATGTAGGTGAATATTACATTTTTTGTTAAGAGCATGTATATAATGTTTACCTATACCTACCAATATACCTACATACATACCTATACAAGAACTTTAGAGCTATATTTCTTGAATTAAAAAAAAACGATCAATGGTCTTTTATAAAAGGTATGATAATCATTTTGTATGATGTTCTCATATACAGAAAAGGAAGGTTATACCTATTAGAGAAACAACTAAGGCCATAAAAAAGTCGATATTAAGGCGCTGGCACAATAAATTTTTAAGCACTCCAGATGCCAAAATTACCTGTGACAGATCGAGAGAAAATATTATAGTATTGTTGTCTATCTTATATTCACAAAGAGTTATAAATCTCTAAAGCATACAATCTCTATTTAGCCTTCTTAAGTTATCAAAGTACCAAATTGCAGAATGTTTTACAATGGTCATAATTACACCACTTTATTAGGAAAATCAAAAAATGGTTAAATTAGCTTTTCGAGCTTTTTAGACAATTTAGAAATATAAAATTAGAAATTTTCTTGAATACTCGGTCAAATACTGATTTGATTTTCTCTTAAAAACAAAGATTTTTGACTTCCAAAAATTATTTGAATTTATAGAATTTTTACACCAACCCCTAATTAATTTTTAATTAGAGATATGATTTTATTTCTTAAACCTCTTCCACAGCTTATAGAATTTTACATAAATATGTATCATCAACTAGTCTATCCGAGGGTGTCTTGTTGGTTGCGTACGTTAACTATGCGTACATAACCTTTTTCGAGTGCTTTGCGTACGAAATTAAAAAAAAGGTGACTACCTGCGCCAACAGGTAAACTTACAAACAAAATGAAACATACAATTATCAGCAACATTGCACCACGTCAATTTAATCAAGTTATAATAGAGGGGCGTATATTAGTGAGGGGGATAAGTCGAATTAGTAAAAAAATAGAGTACCCCAACAAATGCTGTAGAAGCTGTAGAATATAATAAAAATCTGACCCTTCAGCAGATTAAAATTATTTTTATGTGGGGGCGCTATGAAAGGGGATGGGGCGTAGTCGGGGCTTGCAAATCGTATTGACTCCCCTCTACCGCCATGCCGAATTTCATTACGATCGACCCAACTGGATCGAAGGAGTTTATGTGCCACGGACAAACGGACAGAAAGACAGCCTTTTCAGCTTTATATATTAAAATGCCATCATTGAATTCTGTAGTACATACATATAGTGAGGGTGAAATTTCTGTTTGTTTGAAATATAGGTAGGTTAAGATAATATGGACCACTTTTATAGATTTAGCCTATAAGAACGTTCAATCTTATCTTGACCACCTTTAATATGTAAATACCTAAATTGTGAAAGATAAATCAATTATAATGACCGGAGCTATTTAAGTCAATTTGCATAAATCTTTGCATATTTCTCATAGGAAATATCCTAGCCTACAACTTCGTCTTACGCAATTTTTCTCTATTTCCCCGGGAAATCTGAGTTTTCGAGCTTTTCCTGAACCCTTCCACGTTATAATTTTATGAAAAATCATATGTGAATATAGTCACCGGTGGGGTGAATTAGGTAGGTGGAATTTTCTGACATTTCCAACGATTTTCCATTAGAGATATATATGCTAGTTTAAACTTCTCACCTGTTAATCCGCAACAAAGAATTTAACATTATCTAGCAGTAAATGTAATTTTATCAATCACTTCATTTTGCGACAAAAAGGTTAAAAAAATATGTTAACAGTTTGAAGTTTCATATGATTTACATTGTTGTTGTTTTGATTCAAATAATTGTACAAAAATCATTAAAGTTAGTGAAAAATACACATTGGCAACATTTTTTCCTGGTGAAAAAATGGTCCTGGTCCTGGTTTTCCTGGTTTCCAACTGGTGAGAAAAATTGTCAGATTGGAAAATCGTTGAAAGAAAAGTATCGTAAATGATTTTTTCTCAACACGCAAACCGAAAGCTCTTGAAAAGAAGAACGTACGTGTTTTGATCCCAATCCCAAACCATCCGACGAAGAACCCGGAATACAACAATTAAAACTGTAAGTCGGTTATTCCCTATTACAACAAAACATGAGAATGGTACGCGTATGTAAGTGTTACGGTTAAAAATTGAATGAGCGTGAGGTTTTGATTCAGAGTAAAATCAATGAATGAAGTCAGACACTGACCACAGTTAATGATCGTAAAAGAGGCATATCAGCATTTTTATGGATACTGACTTCAGTGAAGGCATCGGCAAATTCTGAACGTGGAGTGAAGGGTAGTGGAATATATTTTTGTGACGTTGGTGGTGACAGACAAAACGATAGAAAATCAGAAATAGTTTTCACTTAGGCCACAGAAAGTGATGGCATGAGTGGATGGGTTGAGCTTCCAATACGCCTTTCTGGAATAGGGAGAAATACTGGGCAGACACTTCCCATTCTGAGAGCATTGTCAGCAACATCATTGTGACACGTAGCCTGTGTAAAACGTGACCACAATGTGTGACTATGTGACCCTGTGATATCAGTCAGGAGGACCATCCTGCTTCGTTTCTACGGGGTGAGACTCGATTTTTCCATCATGTTTCTTTTGTAGAATACCCCCTACTTTTTCACCCTTTTTATCTTCAGTAGCAGCTCCATCGTGTGTTTTTAGCTGTGATTCTTTCTTCAAAGAAGCACAGCTTCTGTGTACACTCAAAAATGCAAAGTCGTCAGATCGGGCTGAAACTTGGGATAAGCACGAATTAGGGTCCCTACATTCCAAAAAATGGTGGCGCCAAAAATCTTTCCGGCCGTCCGTCCGTCCGTCCGTCCGTCCGTCCGGAACCTTTCGCTAAATTACAAGAGAATGGTGATAGATAGAGACTTGCGGTCAACGGCAAAGTTCATATATCGGGTGGAAGACATCCGATTATGACGTCAAATCCAACCCCCCACCCCCCCGTCCGCCATTTTGAATAACCCCCAAATTTTGTTTTGCCTATATCTCAGCCCCTGTAATAGCTAAAAATCTGAAATTTTGATATGTTATAGAGGCCATCAAGACCTTTCCAATGATACCTCATTTTTGAAAATCGGCCAAGCCGTTTAGCCAATATGGCCGTCACAATTTTTTATCGAAAATCGGCCATAACTCGAGAACGGCTTGACCGATTTTGATCAACTCGGGTTCAAATGAAAGATTTTAACGAGCCCTACAACTCTCTGGAACATTGCAAGTTTCAAAAGTGACCGCAAGAGGCGCTAAAATCTAAAACAAAATTTTCGATGAGTTTTCGATGAATATCTCGAGCACCGGTTTATAGAATTGCTTCATATTTTGATATGTTATAGTTGGATATAACATCTTTCATCATGCCAAAAATGAAGAAAATCTATGTAACCGTTCCGGAGATATTGCGTTTTAAAGTTAACATGTCATTTCTTGAATTACATAAGTCCAACGCCCCGCGAAGCGGGGCGTTTTATATATACACATATAAAATTAAATAAAATATATATAAATGCATAGATATATACATTATATATATACATATAAAAATGCAAAGATAAATATATGTATATAAACTGCAAAGATAAAAATTAAATATAGCATGGATGGAACAGTATAAAGCGAAAGAACGGTAAGTAAAACTTACGGGCTGTGATTCTTTCTTTGTCAGTGAAATGTGAAATTGACGGAAAATTGGGGATGGGCAAATTTTGAGGAAGGCTTTCTCGCGTACCGAATCACAGCCAACGCCCACGATTAAGGCTTTTCACAAAATTTCTGAGCGTTGTCTGTGATTCGGTGCGCGAGAAAGCCTTCCTCAAAATTTGCCCATCCCCAATTTTCCGTCAATTTCACATTTCACTGACAAAGAAAGAATCACAGCCCGTAAGTTTTACTTACCGTTCTTTCGCTTTATACTGTTCCATCCATGCTATATTTAATTTTTATCTTTGCAGTTTATATACATATTCTATATTCTTTTTTTTTCTTCTTTCCAAGACCAAAATGTACAGAATATTGCGGAAAAATGAGCAAAAACTGGTTTACCAATTCACCTACCGTTACCGCGAAATCGTGCCCCGATTGTTGTTTATACCACAATGCATAAGTGCCATAGACAGAGGTGTGGGTGTTATGAAAAATTTCCTGCATGGAATATTTGATTCCCAGTGTGCACTATTTTCTTGCCTTCTGTCTAATGACATATGCCTGATGTTGTGCTACCCGAATACAACCATTGCAAAAACATAACTCCTGATCCATTAAAATATCCTCTTGAAAGTACATATAAAATTTCCTGAATTTCATCTAAAATTTTTTTTATAGTAGAGATCGTAGAAATGTTATGTTGTTTATTTACCTTTCAACTTAGATAACGTGATATGGCACTATATATTTAAATTAAGTCCGTTGCGATTCTCTAAGGCTTGGAGGATTTTGATGGCCAAAGTGGCCAATTTGACTTTTTCAAATCGCCCCAGAATTAAAAGTTGTTTAACATTTCGTGATAAACTCTACATCTGTACTTACATATATATGTATATTTTTATGTGTAATATGTGGAAATATATTTAACACGTGGCATACCTACATGTTTTATATGCAAGGCAAATTCTAATCTAATTTACTATTGAGCGAATGACCTACGTGTTTTAAAAAAACCAAACCTAGGGGAAAAGATGAAATTACGTTGTAGCGTGGCAAAAAAAGTTTCACACATAATTATATCAGGGGCTGTCGAGGCCAGTCATATGAATTGTAAATTTTTAGCATATAAGTATAATTACATATAATACATTGGGTGTGACATTTTATATCATACAGAAATCATGGTTGCGCCAATGTAAATGTGGGGTGTTGGTGTACTGGGGTTTGCTGAACTGGGTGTTACATACCATGAGAAATCATGCTAGAGGTGGTGTTTGAGCACCAACCAAAAAGCTGGAAATAATTTAAATAACTACTGTGAGAAAAACAGTTAAATCAAATGTTGATTTTTGTTGTAAAAAACATTTAAAGTCAAATAAAATAGTAAAACTCTTGTCGCTTCTATTTTCCACACCGTCACCTACATAACTTTTAACTTTCAGTGTTAAGTTTATAGAGGCTTTTAGTAGAGTTGTAAGTCAGTGTAGTCTATAGATATGCCAAAGAATATTTTGAATCATATCCATAAATTCCAAACATAATGATTTACTAATAATGATTTATAACTTAAAATGATAAAACTTTATGCCCTGTCGGAATTTTATTTAATATGTAGGGGAACGTGGTTCAATTCATACCTCCAAAGGTCCGCGCAGAATGAGAGAAAATGGTAGGTATAAAATAAAAAGCAATTTCCTTAAATTTGGTACCATTTTAAAGCCCATTTGATGCTCTTTTTACTCCTATAACTTTCTACATTTTAAGTTTTATCAGTTTTAAGTAATAGCGAATTGTGAAAGGTCTTAAGAGGTCCGAATTGGGCCACGTTCCCCTATATATTTTTTTGTTAAAAGATTTTTTCATCTGAAAAAATGGCATTCTTCTTCTATAATCGACAACTTTTTGAACAAGAGCTTTCTTTAAAAAAAAATGATTGGTCTATCAGCCTATTGTATTTCTATGTTACTAATTTTTGGAATATATTCCAAGAAATACATTTCTTTTTTGGGTGTCATTCTAAAAGAAAAAAAAACAACAAAATTTTTTATTAAAATTTTAAGAAATCAAGTTTGAATATATTTCTAACAACGCTATATTATTCAAGTTGTAATTTTGAGGTTGTGAAATTCTCCTTTGTAGGACTGTACCAGGCATTCTCATCATCATAATCATCCCCTATGGCACCCAACATGCACAAAAGCACTGGCTGCAGATGACATGACTAATTACACTCGCCCAACTACTGAGTCCTCTTCCCGCTCTTTGCTGTTTATACTGGTGAGAGGTGAGTTACTACACACAGAAAAATTTTTCGCATTTTGTGTATGCGAGTGAAATGGTTCGCAGTTTCAATTGGCGAGTCTTAGGTAGACTCGCACATTACTTTTACGAATCTATGGTATATAGTTTCTTTCTCACTAACATTTGAAAGGTTTTTTTTGACAAATTCCTTGTTTATTTTAAATTTGTCCGTTACCGTAATGTCTGATCTAAAGAACACTGGCATACGATTTTTGGAGACGTGTTATGAGACATTAAGTCCAGAAAACGTTTTTTTCTGGTTTTCCTACAACATAAAAGCATTTTCTCACACGTATGATTTACATATAAAATATTGCGTCATTTTATATGGGATGTTACACCCTCGAATGATTAATTTCTGAAAAAAGATTTCGTGACGACATGTCATAGGATAATCCATACATGCTTTTCATTATTGAATAAATTCTTAATATATTTAATCATTTACAAAGTTTTTATAACTAAAAGAAAAACTCAAAATTTATTTATAGAAAATTAAATTAAGCTGTTTTACGAAATCTTACGTGGCAAAAGTTCTATTTTAAGATAATTCCAGCTACTTTTGAAGGGATTATAAAACGTTCTTTCAGAAAATTGAGCTTAGGTCTTAGGATTGTTACTTTCAGAGAATAGTCGGGGAAAAAATAATCGGAATTTCGCCCTCAAATTCTTTCGACCGCCATCTTGGATACCAAACTATTATTGACTTTTTTAATTCATATCTTTGATTCTACAAATAGGGCTATATAACGTTTAATAAGATATATATTTTCCCAAATTGAAACAAATAAATTATTAATTAAAATAAAAAAAATTAATATTCTCATGGAAAACAAGTTTATGGTTATGGGAAATATGAGAAACATCATCCAAAAAGCGTGGTTGTAAAATAAAATATTTATTTTATATTACATTTGTTGGGAAGGGGTTCTGATAAAATGGCGGTCATTTTTTTAATTGCTTAAAAATTTTTAACGTAACCATCTTCATATTTTACCATTAGGCTTATAATACGCTTTATTATTTATGATCGGATATTTCGGAATAGGATTGTTCGTCCGATTGACTTAAATTTTATTTTATAAAGTTAGGTTAATGCCTTATAAAACATTAAGTTAAATAAGTTTTTTACGATATTTTTTTTTTAAAAATTCTTTCTAATGTAGCTCGAGTTATCTTTAAGTAACCCTGCGACGTAAGATTTTGTAACACATGTAACATAGCCTAATTTAAGGGTCTATTAATTATTTTTTGTTTTTTTTTTTAATTAAAAAAATACTTCAAACTTTAAAAGTCGTTATGAAATTATTCAATGACGAAAAAAACAAAAAGTATGGATTATCCTACGATATGTCGTCACGAAATCCTTTTGCAGAAATTATTTTTTCTATGGTTGTGACGGTTATGACATCCTTTATAAAATATGCGAAAATTTATGTTTTTGAGAAGAAATTTTGTTCTTGTGGACCTTTACAAGAGATCAGATAATGATTTTTGGTGCTTTAATAGTTTTTCCAGATAAAAAATTAACAAAATAAAAATCATGTGTAAAATTGGTGATTCCGCACAATTTCCGCGCGGCGCTAGTGTTTGTGAAAGAAACCTTTCAAATGATTTTTTCTGCTAAAACATTTGCTTTTCTTCTCATCAATTTTATCAATTATATTGCATTTTTATTTATCTATTTTGGGCAAATAATGCTATTTATGGAAGAAATATTGCTTTTAGATTGGTGTAAGTGTTTGAGCAAATCAGTATTTATAGAATTCAATGTTTAATTTCGGTCCAATAAATGTGAAAATTTTCGAGAAATAGTGCGAATGAGTGCGAGTGAAATATTCGTATTTTGGCCATGCGAGTGGCCCACTCGCAAAAATTGACGATTTGACTGCCACTTCTTGTCATTTTTTTTCTGTGTGTATGTTTGCTAGAAAGTTGTTCCTAGTGTATAGCAAATCTACTTACCCAGTACACGGTACGCTAGTGTGCTGTCCTATATAGATAGAGTACATAGTTTTATGTTGATATAATGATGGAGAGTTTGGATTGCAATCACTCAAAATTATTACAATAAACTGCTGTCCTGTCACGTGTATATGACTGCAATGGAATGAAAATGCAGTTTCTCATGTGACCAGGAAAAGTGAATGTACTTTGTCACTTATGGTGATTGAATTGAGGATTCATTAGATTTCATATGTGGTATGACTGCAAAGTGGACAGATTTTTAAGTTATAAATTTTACATTTTAAACGTTTCATATACTATCTACCACACTGACATTCCACGCTTTTCTGAGAATATAGATAAAAAAAATACATCTTAATATATAAAGCTGAAAAGTCTGTTTGTCTGTTTGTCTGTGGCACATGAACTCCTCCGAAACGGCTGAGCTGATCGTGATGAAATTTGGTATGGGGGTAGAGGGGGTTAATACGAGTTGCAAGCGCTATATGGGATTCTGCCCCTCTCCCCTTTATAGCACCCCCCGCAGAAAAATTGATTTTTTCCAATTTTTTCTACCTGTTGAAGGGTCGGATATCAGGGTTTTTTATTTTAAAATTTTTTTCGGGGTACCGTATTATTCATCCCTCCTACTAATATACACCCCCCCTTTTTTATAGCCTAAAATGGGATTTACTCACACGTGATTTGGGGCTCGGGTTGACTAGTTTTCATATATTTTTGACTACTTTTCGAATTTGCATGGCCGACCTATATGTTATGTGAAACTCAATTCTTCTCTTTCATTAAAATAATAAGTTTTTGCACTTTGATTTTATGTGATCAACTTGTAAAGCAAAGTAAAGTTGATATTGATTTTAAAATTATAAAAACGGAATTTTTTTCTTTCTATTTTCCTTTTTAGTGCATCGCTCAAGTGTTTCTTTTGACTATTTTATCAAGTGGCTCTGGGTGCTCTGGGTGTATCTTCCCCTCCCCTCTGTAATGGTCTTCTACATCATTGTTGTCATTGTCTTTTCCCATGGTGGAGGAAGTCTCCCCAAACTATTACACCAAGGATGGAGAAATACAAATTTGCAATTTCTTCCTTCATGCACAACGGAGACTGCATCCACAACATTGTTCCATTTATCAATGTACTCTTTCCGGTACTGGCATTTTTCCTGGTTTTGGGAGTGGAAGTTTGTTCTGATGTACTCGCCCGGCTACCACCCATTAGCATACTCACCCACGAAACCCCCTTGGAAAACATGCTCAATTTGCATATTTTTTTAGTTTTAAAACAGCCGCTTCAGTATGACCCCTCATCTACGAAAACGTATGCGGTGAAACAGCATATTCATATTTATAAACATACATTGAGTAGGCTTACGGTTTGGTTAATAGTACGTACGTATATTACTGTGTCGAGCACAAGAATGACATAATCTTACAGACTAATTGAGTAGAAAACGTATGAGTCATAGACAGAAAAAAGGAATGACATTGGATAATGGTTGTAAAAATGGTATATAATTTTGTGCATGGATAGAAGCTTCTAAAAGTTTCGTTAAAATTCCCACATCACATAATTAAACAAACATGCACCCTTGGATGATGTTTGATGCGATAAATGAGCATAAGAATAATGGTGTCGATAGCCACTGTAAGTAAGTAAATGTAGGTATACAATTTGATGATGGCATATATTTTGCAAAATTTAACACCAAAAGTTATTTAAAGTGTATGTAATGGAAGTGGAGTGAGAATGAATTTGATTTGAATTTATGTTAGTGAATAGAAAAACTTTAATGGCTCTTTTGAAACTACATACATACATACATACATACATACGTATATGTATGTACAAATGGTTTACATGATGTTCCTCAGTGGTGCACCATCCCATTAGATATAAAGCTTCACGTCTCGGCAGTGTGAGCTTTGTGCAGACACAAAATGAAACTTTGCTCAATCGCTAGGGTTTACAGATTTATAATGGATGTTCACCAGCTCCTCTTTACTATCATGTATGTGAATTTGTGACCAAATGTATGTTGACACTAAATGCCCATCGAATTAAAACTTTAAAGTATTTTTTTGTTGTTTTGGTTCTCTCTTTGGTATGTATTGTCTTCGATTTCAAATCACATGTCATTTATGTATAATTTCGTGAATAAATTTTCCTGTCTGCTTCCGTTGACGCCACTAATGCGGTGTAGGATAAATCGTTCTTCGAGATCGCTTCCTCAACCATGCACTATGATTGGTTCTTTTAATCCTCTTTCTTAAATTTTTCCATTGTAATCATGTTCATAATGTGGCGCTCGACTCAATCGTTAGGCAGTGTGATGAGTGAAAAATATATCGGCTGTGTACTGTAACCATTCACTAGAATAGCACATAAAAGTATGTGGATGATAATAAATTTCAAGCAAATTGAAATTAAATACTAAACTTGGATTGGCACTGATTTAGATGGTGTGTTCATTCGAGGAGTTAAATAATTGCCAAATGCTGAACTATTATTTGTGAGGATTGTACAAAATTTATTTTCTCCGACACATTTAGCCTTTTCATTGGTACAAGGGACCAATAAAAAGTGATGAAATGCTCTTTATTTTACTATACCTATATTTTTTTTCTGGGGGAATCACTAGCAGTAGTGTTTTTTGGACATCATGAAAAACACACAAATCCAACAGCTGCAAGAAACTATTTTGTGATAAATTGCTAACAGAGGGAATTAAATAAATAGCAATAAACATCACTAAATCCACTTGTAAATCCTCTTTAAGCAGTTAGCACCAGCAAATATCCCATCACATTTCGCTTAGGTGTATTTTTTTATGATATTTTGTGGAGAAATCATTTGAAAACGTGGTCTCTAGACTAGATAATATTGCACAACATATAAAACTCAATGTAAATTATAATTATATACATATTTATTAGTAAGTATCTCAATATTTTTGCATTTTTTTTACTGATTAGGGCGCTAACCATCTGAAAGACTATCTCATATCGAATATTTCTTGTAAGATATTGTGATGAAATTCGGTATGGAAGTACATAGATGGGGTCAATACGAGTTGCAAGTTCTGTGTGGAATTCTGTCTCGACCCTCTTTCATCACCACATAAAAATCATTTTCCCATTTTATAACGCTAAATTAGTAAATAACGTTTTTTTTTTAATTAAAAATTTTTTTTCGGGGTATATACTGTATTATTCACCTCTTTTTTATTTAAACTCCTCTATTATAGATTTAAATGGAATTTGCTAACACTTATTGGGGGCTCGGGTTAACGGGCCGTCGTAACCGTATATCTACTCACAATATTTATGTATACATATAATGTAATCTTTTTTATCTTTGCCACAATCATCCTATTATGTTGCACTTATAGAATAATCTAAAATTGTGAACAAACGAAACACACTGTGTGATATTCTTATTCATAATGAAAACAATGGCAGTTTGTTTGGTACACGGATGTCCTTCATTAAGTTTCTGGATGATAATATGTGTTCCTTTTATCACGTAACAAGCACGAATTATATTGCAAATCGGTTGGAACCGTTCGAACAATTTTTAAGTGTAGTAAAGAGTATAAGGGATTGGTAAATATGTACAAGTGTACACAGGCATCTTCAAAGAAACAAAGTATACGATTACAATTTTAGAATTCATAGAGTCGCTTTCGAATACAAGTAATATAAAGAGAATAGTAAAATTCCAGCCTAATAAATGACTCCAATTAGTTGATAGAGCACCAAGTATTGTAATCGTCAAAAAATCTTAGAGAAAATGAAAATTAACACTCACATTTCTTTGAAAACTTTAAACTGGAAATCTCTTACAGTTTTCATGCTACAAAGGGAAAATTTTGGATACCGATAAATAAATTAAAACATAAAATTTTTCACAACCATTTTCGTTTATTTGGGTTGTTCGAAGCATGCTTATACCAAGTTAGAGAACGATCAGGGAATATTGGATTTATCTATCCTGTTACAATACTATACCATTAAATGATATCTACGTAGCTGGCGGACGCATTATTGTTGACTCCTTCATAATTACAGTAGAAGTCCATATCAACGAACAATCGGATGCATTACTCTCGCGCATTATTTTTAATACGCGAGAGTAGTACATCCGATTGTTCATTGATGTGGACTTCTACTTTACTTATGTACCTGAAGGCAATGTAAAATGTAGATATTGTCTTTTATTTTAGAATAGGACTAAAAGTTTGGAAAGAGTGGGACACAGTTTTCAAATGAATTTCATTCAAAAGCTACTGTCTTTTTTTTGTATAAATAAGAATAATAAATCTTTATGGAAAGTTCAATTGCAAAATTGTCTTTATTTCTCAACTTGGACACTGGAAGTTTGGTTTGCATAAAAAACATTCATAACTCAATATTTTTCATTTTAGCGCTCTAGGCGTATCTTTCAGGGTACATTCTCACAAAAAATTTTCAACCTAAAATGACTTTGAAAAAAAATCAATGCATTACAGGAGAGAAAATTACAGACCCTTATATATTGGAGTAACTTCTACTAAATGTACATGGTTCTATATACGAAAAAATTATCAAGAAAACAATGTCTTTTGTTAGATTTGAACAACTATAAAACATTTCTAAAGCATTTTGAGATTGTTTGTTCACATTTAAATTGCCGTTGGGATTCTTAAGTTTGAAAAAGTGAATTTAATGTCTCATGCTTACTTATTACACATCGCTGAAATTCTATAAGCGTCAACATGTACTATTAAAACAACGTGAATGTAGAAGGAATAAGGTTGTTGGTAAAGTGAAACCTATTGTTTTAATCTCTTTGCTGTGCAACGAGCTAACTCTTCGCCGCAGTTGTTCAGAAGGATTCTTGCTGAAGGAATGAAGTTGCGCCTTTTTCATCATCTGTCTCGTTTCGCAAGAGGCACATAAAGTAGAAATTCCGCAGACATAAATGAAATATTACACCGTAATCCCTTGAGGGTCCGGAAAGTGCAGTCCTTGACTATGTTGACGCTATCTGAGGGTATATTAATAATTGCAGAAATCCTCACACCACGCTTCGTCGAATATGTTACGTACATAGTATATATAGCACGAAAAGATAAAAGGACAAATCAAATACTGTCGACTGAAATTCGGTTTCTCATTCAAAGTCACCTCTTACTACATATACCTGTATTTGGAATTAATCTACAACTTTCATCATTATTTTTCAACCATAATACATTTATAATTGAATGACAGTACATAATAGGTTACATTTGAAATAACCCACCCCCCACGCCCCTAACGTCTGTTATTTACCTCCCATATAACTTCCATGTATTTTTGACGAAATTTTGAATTTGGAAAAATAAATGATATGCAAAAATCGACTTCTTCTCTATCTGATATGTATTGTGTAGTAATCCCAGTCTACTAATAAATAGATCTAATAATCTAATAATAATAGATGTAGTAATAATCTACTAATAACAGATTTCCGCGAAGGGGCGAGGTAAGTTAGAGCAAGGCGATAATTTACTTTGTGTATTATATTTTCCTGAACTTTCGAAGGGCCTGACTAAACTGATGAAGCATAAAAAATCAAAAAAATCTTTCATAAATTGCTTTACAAAAATTATTTGGAATGATTGATTGATGAAAGCTTTTAATACACATTTTGTTTATCCATGACAGTGTTCGCGGCCTAAGGATGGTGAAATATTTGTTAAAGGTTTTCACTGTGTTTTTTTGTCCCGGTCTCTTCTACATGTCTTTTATTTCAAGAGAAAGATTACCTATGTATATATGGCATTTACTGCTTTGATTGTAAAATTTTCCTTATTTAATATACAATCATTGTAAAAAAAGTACTTAAATAAAATAAACTCATCATCACTATGAACTTGTTTCACGACGCGCAACAACTAGGGTTATATGCGCCAAAATAAAATAAACTATTATTATTAATAATATATGTACACTATGTAGGTTATTTTTAAAAATTTATATTTTGTGAAATAAGTAATATGTTTTTTTGCACACATAAATTCTCTGGATGACTTTCTTGCTGGGCTCAATAAAGTACGAGAATAAATTTGCAAAATGTTTTTCACTTTTAGATACATAGTTCTATATAAAACAGTGTTTAAGGTATTATTTTAAAATTAAGGTTTACTCTCACATGTACATACATATACTGGGTGGCGCATAAATTAATGCAAGATTTTGCATGTAAAGAAGCCTTAAATCATGTATTAACTTATGCGCCCATATATATAATAAAATCATGTAATATGTCTATATACAATTTATTTATTTATAAAAAAACAATTAGGTGCGTTATATCTTCTTCTTCTTAATATATAAAGCTGAAAAGTCTGTCTGTTTGTGGCATATGAACTCCTCCGAAACGGCTGGGCCGATCTTGATGAAATTTGGTATGGGGGTAGAGGGGGTCAATACGAGTTGCAAGAGTCATATGGGATTCCGCCCCAACCTCCCTCCTCCACAGAAAAATTGATTTTTTCCCATTTTCTACCTGCAGAAGGGTCAGATAACGGGATTTTTTTATTTAAAAAATGTTTCGGGGTACCGTATTATTCATCCCCCCTACTAATATACGCCCCCCTTTTATAGCTTAAAATGGAGTTTGCTCACACGTGATTGGGGGCTCGGGTTGACTAGTACAATTTATAAACCTCAATTATGAATAAATCAGAGTATTTTTTGTAAACATTAGATCACCACTAATATCTTGTAATTCTATAAATCAAATTGCAGAAGTAAAGACTTTATTAGGACTTTTATGAAGTCGTACATATATTTTAAAAAGAATCACAGCTAGAAAAACGATTAAGAATGTGAAAAAAATGAAGAGCGAGATATAACTTTCGTTCATCTAAAAATGTCAATGAGTTTTCTGTAATAAGGAAATTGAGTGCAATATTTTTTTATGAATGAATGAAATGTGTTGATTTTTTGTGAGATGGGGACGACAAATCACTATAATAAGTGAATTGTATCATTTAAGTGCAGATGGTAAATCATGCCATCAGGCGTTTTATGGTAATTCGGACCCCTGTTCGTTGCCGACTTGGCGCTCGAGGTGGTAGTGGATGGTGTGCGGCTAAGGCACTGTAATCACACATCACCCAAATTGGGGAGATAGAATACATTGGAAAGTTTCACTCATCGCATATTCGGCGCATCTGATATATATACATATCAGCCACCCTGTATATATACACATACATTATTTACATATGTACATATATATCTACATATTGGGAAGTGGGAGGAATGCTTATGGGGAGACTTTTCATGGGTTCCCCGACTCCCCCAACACATGTAGGGAAAAATATGTGCGGCGGAGAAATACAGAGAGATGCTGTGAAGGGGAGGAAACTCAAATGGAATGTGCGCACATCGTCGGGACTTATACTAGACTGCTGGACGCCTCAGCTTTGACAGTTTCCCATAAGCTTCCGCCGGTGAACCATCGTAACGCCTGAGCTTTTCTGTGTATCACGGGCTAAAGCGTTATTTCAACGTACCGGAACAACTTGAGCAGTTCTCAGTTTTCGCACATGATCTTTCCGTTACATCGTAACCATAAATCAGTGCATGGTTTGTACACATCATCAAGAAGTGTTTGATAAAAGTATCCACAGTAGTGTCACAGAGAAGTGAGTCGATGCTTGATTTTACGGAGGATGAACTTGTGAATTTTCTCTGGGAGAGTGTCACAGACATACATGATTGAAAAGTTTATGAGACACGCAGGTTTTTCATCCTTCACTTTTCTCGCTGTGTCTCGTCAAGTGATGAAAATTCTTCCCCAAGTGATAATAAATTACCCAAAATTATTTGATTAAAATGTCATCAAGTGTAATATATTATTTCACGCAATTAATGCAAATTTTAGTGGCAATTTCTTCTCGCACTCGCACTTTACACACCAATTGCCGCATTTCACGGAGGGAAAAATTTGTGGGTCTTTCGCTTTTGGCGGTGGGTGGGCACCCAAAGTTTCGAAAAAGAACTCTCATCTTTGACGGAGCTCACCATACTGGAAACTTTTTGTTTTCTGAATCCACCAGAATTCTTTTAGTAGAATAAGGGAGAATTATTTGCACCAGAAGTTTAAGGTGAACCTAAATAGGGGAGGAGAAAAATACGATCATACCGCACTACACCTCGTCAGTTGAACAAAGTTTAAAAAGCACTTGAAACTTTTCAGTAGATTGGGTCAACTTGAAATATTTGAGAGAGAACTCACGACTCTCCACCCATTGCCTTATCCGCACTCGTCTTCCTCCCCCACTTGGATTACAATGGTAGCGCCGCATTAAATATGCCTGGGAATTTTCACAACTTTACAATTTTCCAACTTCCTCATAATAAGTACCGTTACCAGTCATTCTCACGCAAGTTAATACAATATTTCTGCTTATCGTCGCTATTTACAAAAAAAAAGAAAATACCGCGAAGAGAAACACTCCCGATGATATGAGTGTTTGTCTTTTACTGAAAGTCGGTATTTTATTGTAAGTGAACTCCACTGAAACAACTGGACCAAATATGTAGTAAACCTCTATTCAACATTTTTAAATCTTAATTTTTGATTTCATCAAAAAAATGTTTTGTTCTGTAGGAGATATTGCCATTTGAAAAATTTTTGTATTTGAAAGTTGTAATAGCCATGTATCTCTTATTAGAGGTTTGTTAAGGTATTTGGTTTTGCAAAGATTTACAACTTTGTAGAATTTTTCCTTCAAATCTATAAATCTCAAAAACTGTTTTTGTAGAACGAAAAGTCACCATTTGTTTGTTTTATAGAGGAGACCTTAAAAGTTATTGAAATAAATAATAAATTATAGTATATTTTAAGTCATTTTCAAAACTATTCGACAATTTTCTGTAGGACTTGTAAAATTTAAGATATAAGCATTTTATCCAAGAGGAATCATAGGAATGATAGCATCCCTTTTATTAATAAAATAAATAGGTAAATAAATAAATTATCCATGAATTTACTGGCTGTCACAAAAAAACTCAATTTTACGTCTATCTTACAAATCAATTTACAACGCATAAACAAACTTCTTTACGATGTAGAACATCAATCCTATCAACAAATTGTTTAAACAGTTGGTCAAGTCTATTTCAATGTCATCCCGCTAAAGTGTTCTTGTTATTCTATGTCTTAATCAACTTCAAATCTCACAGAATGTCTAAAAAAATAGTACATGATTAAAACATGTTATAACTTTTGATTGATCGCCAAAATACGGAAATTTAAAAAAAAAGTCATTTTAGCTGTGATTCTTTCTTGAAAGAAGCACAGCTTCTGTGTACACTCAAAAATGCAAAGTCGTCAGATCGGGCTCAAACTTAGGATGAGCACGAATTAGGGTCCCTACATTCCAAAAAATGGTGGCGCCGAAAATCTTTCCGGCCGGCCGGCCGGCCGGCCGGCCGGCCGTCCGTCCGTCCGGAATATAACACTATATTGCAAGAGAACGGTAATAGATAGAGACTTGCGGTCAACGGCAAATTTCATATATCGGGTGGAAGACATCCGATTATGAAGTCAAATCCAACCCCCCACCCCCGCGTCCGCCATTTTGAATAACTGTCAAATTTTGTTTTCGCTATATCTCAGCCCCTATTTTAGCTAGAGGTCTGAAATTTTGATATGTTGTAGGGGCCATCAAGACCTTTCCAACGATACCTCATTTTTGAAAATCGGTCAAGCCGTTTAGTCAATATGGCCGCCACAATTTTTCATCGAAAATCGACCATAACTCGAGAACGGCTTGACCGATTTTGATCAACTCGGGCTCAAATGAAAGATATTAACGAGCCCTACAACTGCTCGGAACATCGCAAGTTCAAAAAATGACCGCAAGTGGCGCTAAAATCGAAAACAAAATTTTCGATGAGTTTTCGATGAATATCTCGAGCACCGCTTTATAGAATTACTTCATATTTTGATATGTTATAATTGGCTATAATATCTTTCATCATGCCAAAAATGAAGAAAATCTATGTAGCCGTTCCGGAGATATCGCGTTTTAAAGTTAACATGTCATATCATGAGTTACATAAGTCCAACGCCCCAACGTTTTATATATACACATATAAAATTAAATTAAATATATATAAATACATAGATATATACATTATATATATATATATATATATATATATAAAATGCAAAGATAAATATATATAAACTGCAAAGATAAAAATTAAATATAGCATGGATGGAACAGTATAAAGCGAAAGAACGGTAAGTAAAACTTACGGGCTGTGATTCTTTCTTTGTCAGTGAAATGTGAAATTGACGGAAAATTGAGGATGGGCAAATTTTGAGGAAGGCTTTCTCGCGTACCGAATCACAGCCAACGCCCACTATTAAGGCTTCTCACAAATTATCTGCGCGTTGGCTGTGATTCGGTGCGCGAGAAAGCCTTCCTCAAAATTTGCCCATCCTCAATTTTCCGTCAATTTCACATTTCACTGACAAAGAAAGAATCACAGCCCGTAAGTTTTACTTACCGTTCTTTCGCTTTATACTGTTCCATCCATGCTATATTTAATTTTTTTAAATAAATAAAAATAGTCAACCTGAGCCCCCTGTCCCCAATTACTTGTGAGCAAATTTCTTTAAAAACTATAATACTGGAGCGTATATTAGTGGGGGGAGAATAATAAAGTGCCTACCCTAAAAAATTCTTTAGAATAAAAAACCAGTTCAGCAGGTAAAAATTAGGAAAAAAAAATTATTTTTTTGGTGGTGCTATGAAGAGGGGGCTGGGGGCGGAATCCTGCTTACACCTGCTATTGACCTCCTCTACCTCCATACCAAATTTCATCACGATTGGTCTAGCTTTATACATTAAAGATTAAGATAACAGAAATTAAGAAAAAGCTCCAAAGTTTTAAAGACAAACTGTCCTCTACCTTTGAGAGCTTTCTGAGTATTGCTATTAGCATAACTTCACACACATGTTATGGTAATATGCGCAGGAACACCAGCAAGCACCATTTGGGAGTTATTTCTGCAAACTTTTTGTCATCAAATTCTTGCATGGGGGTGAAATTGCATGATGATAAATTTAACCGAGAGGACGGGCTTGCAGTTCTAAAAAAAACTAATTTCATTTTCCACTTACTTCCTCAGTCCAGTTTATTTCTGAAGCCACATATACGGAATGAAAAAAAAAGCTCTTTTCATGCTACAACAATTCGCTATTTAAATTAATTGTTTTAAACTGTTTCACAATGACTCCTGTCGACAAGAAAAGTTAGTGTGAGATTTTTTTGAGAGCTGATAGAAAAAATTTACAGGTTTTTTTTTAGGGATTTTTGTCAAATTATAAATATATAGTCAACCCGAGCCCCCAATCATGTGTAAGCAAACTCCATTTTAATTCATAAAAGGGGGGCGTATGTATAATAGTAGGGGGAAGAATAATACGGTACCACGAAAAAAAATTAAAATAATAAAAACCCGTTATCTGACCCTTCAGTAGGTAAAAAATGGGAAAAATCAATCTTTCAGTTGGGACGCTAGAAAGGGGGGTTGGGGCGGAATCCCATATAACGCTTGCAACTCGTATTGACCCCTTCTATCCCCCATACCAAATTTCATCAAGATCGACCCAGCCGTTTTGGAGGAGTTCATGTGCTACAAAGGTAAACAACTACTGAAAATAAAATACCAGACATTGGGCCTTATTCAGCGACCAAGAAACCCTTGAAATTCGCTTGAAATCTTGAAATTTCAGTACAAAATTCAAAGATTTCAAGGGTTTCTTGGTCGCTGAATTAGGCCCATTGTTTAGATCCTTTATTTTTTGAATTATAGTATTTTTTCTAAAATAATTGAAATTCTTTGTGTGTAGTAAAAATAATATACATATTTGCGAATTAAATTAATGCTGAAATGAGAAGTAAGTCCCTTAAGTAGCATAAACCGCGTTATCCCAGAAGACGTATGAAAATATCATATAACACTATTTAGAAAAGAAGGATAATGGAGTGAAGCGACAATTTACCTCATTTTGGAATAATTTTTAATTTTAAATTATCATTGCATTATTTTAAATTTTTCATAATAAATCTGTTCACGAGGCAACTTGAGGAATGGGATGGTGCTTTTCCAAAGCATTTGTCTTCGGCGGAAATTAAATGTGCGGAAATGAATTTTATCTCGTGCGCAGCGAAGAATTATTTGGGCGTAAAGTGAAAATTCACACAGCACTAGTAAATTGTGCGAAAATACCCTAGATTTATTGATGTAGCTATTGTGTGTGATAAATTTCGTATCAGATACAGCTATCAAATTGTATCACCAATTCGACACTCACCAGAAATGGAGAATGGGATCTTTTCTGTGATTGAGAGAAGGCGTTTCAGTTTGGGGATTTCTTGCCTCAAGTCAAATACCCATCAATTGTACACCATGCTTTAGGATCACAAGACTTACCCCCGAACTTGATGTTCAATTTGACGATCAGCCCCAGAAGCATTTGCTCGACAATTGGGCATCCCGTCCCGCTAGGTCAACAGAAATTAAGGAATGTCCTGGATTGCTTTTCCCAGTCTCTTCGCTCCACATAGAATTGTATGGTAGTACGACAATGTAGTGTCACAATACGACATTCAACAGGGATAAACTATGGGATTTTATTTTTATTTCGACAATTCGTTTTACACACACACCCTCTACCAACATCTTCTTGATCACCCATTTCACCGATGAGTTTTCCTCTCCATTCTTTCTCACTTTTCTCGGATGCTCCATCACAGATACTCGGAAAAAGGATATTTGTTTTCATCTCCTTTCCCCAATTCCTCGTACTCTAGCCTCAATGCTTTGCCTCCATGGCAAAACAATACATTCTGAGACTCAAATTGTATCATATGCTATGTGCTTATTTTGTATTCAGTTATTTCTCTAAAACGATGAATCGGATTATTACATGAGAATATTTTAGAACATAATGTACCTAAGAATAAACTTTTCTAAATTTTTGCAGGAAATTCCTAATTCCATTTATATTTAAATGTATATTGAATTTCACACAATTATAACTAACAAGATAACTAACGCGAAAACCCTGAACAAAGGCCTTTTTACATTATTTGTAGTTTTTCATGCTCGTGAGATTTAATATCATTTGCGGACTATGTAGATACTTTACATTTTCTGTTCACTGCGATTATCCTTAGATATCGTATGATGAGGCATTGCTACGGTTAACGACTCTTAGTATCTACTACGAAGATTGAGAAGATTAAAGAAAGTGAACCAAAGAAACGTATACAAACAAGAAGTATTATATTTAGAAAATACTAGTCAACCCGAGCCCCTAATCACGTGTGAGGAAACTCCATTTTAAGCTATAAAAGGGGGGGGGGCGTATATTAGTAGGAGGGATGAATAATACGGTACCCCGAAAAATTTTTAAAATGAAAAAAGTATTGTTATCTGACCCTTCAGCAGGTGGAAAAGACAAACACTTCAGCTTTATAATATTAAGATAAAAGAAGGATATTTTTACTTATATTATTCTTTTCATCCTACAAAGAGCATAAGAAAAGGAACGTGAAATAGAATATTTGTTACAGATTAGAAAACATGTCATTCAATTTTTTGCATGATGTTGAGAATCATTGTATTTTTGCTAAAAATTAATTAATTAAATTATTTTTGTTCAAAATAAATTCCACGTTGACATGATCCGGGAACTTAAATGTTCATCCATTATTCCGGGAGTTATCTCACCACATATTTATATAGAAGTATTTAAAATTAGAGTTAAAATTTACATACCTATTAAATTTTAATTATGCTAGGTATGTGAAATATTTGTCATACTATATCACGATCTACGCTTTTCAGCTTAATTCCCTAATAACATGTTGTCAAAATTATAATAATTAGTGGTAGATTTTATTATGATATTTGTGTATGTACGTACATACATTAACACCAGAATACAACGATTCTAAATTATGGAAAAATCTATCATTGTATTTTCAAATTTGCTTTTTTATGCACATCTCAATTGTATTTCATATATTCAAATAAATAAAGTAGATAACCTATTTAAAGAATTGCATTATTGTTTTACTTCATTTTTGAGTTACAAATAGATACATTTAAAAAAAAAACCTTATGCATAATATTAAAAGATACCTACTTAATTCACTCAAGTTGTGCCGTGTTCATTTAAAGTTAAGGATTCTTTTTTTTATAGTTATATTTATTTTCTTATAATAGAAACTTTGTTTAATCACATGAAATTCTCATTTATAATTTCATCATACTACTTACATACATACTATATGATTTCTCTTACCTTAAGTACCTCCTTGTACACGTTTATTAATATGACCAAACAAAATACACTGTATGAGCATTATGTTCTATGCTTAGTGCCAAATAATATTCAATTTCTTTACTGGAACATTAAAACATAATCTATAATGACATAAAAAGTATAAATTGTCAGAAAAAATTATCGAGAAAGTATTAAAAAAAAAGAATAAGAATAATAGAAGTTAATTCATGTATTTAAAAAAATCCTTGAGGTAACTTAAAATATCGCACATTCATATTTTGCGGTTCCGTTCGAAGAGTGTGTGAAATATGAGTGAGAAGCCCTGCTTCGGGAACCTTGAACGCCTCAGTATAAAGCATGCTTAAGTGGTTAGTAATATGTATATGATGAGAGATTGGGATAAGATTTCCGAAAAAAGCTTTATTAACATAAGTTGAGTACAGGGCTCTGTACATGAGCAAGGCGTGGGGGAATATATTTTCGCCATGATGGATATAATTTTGTGTATGGATATATGATGGTAAAGAAAAAGCGCTTTTCATTTGCTCTGTCTCCGAAAATCACCATGTCTTCACAGAATCATCCAGGATGTTCTTTTAGCTTTTCCATCCACCTATATCACTCGCATATAATCCCAGTTGTGTGAGTGATTTTGATATGATAGCGTCAAAATGAGTAATTATCCTTCCTAAACAATTTTCTGTGTGCTTTATCACAAGTTTAGATACACATGTACATTGGTACAAAATTGTGTTACCCCCGGCACGATTTGCGTTATTAGGGCAGTGTTCTATTCTAAAGTGAGTTTTGTGCACGAAATGGGGGCGTCGATGTGTGCAAGTGCGAGTGCTGGAAGGGTGGGATATGTAGCCTGTTGGTATTGTTTAAATCAATTTATCATAAAACACGACAGTAATAAATCAAATGAAGTGAGCCAACACAGGAACAGTACTTTTAAGAGAAAGAACACCAACTCAAGCTTTGTATGAGCTTTCACAGTCCTTGTCTGGCCTTTCTCACTTGACTCTCTTCCTCGCCGAAGGCAGCGTGTGTAGATAGTAGTCAAAAAAAAAAACACAAGAATAAAATATGAAAGAAATATAATATGAATGACATAAAATAAAGATCAAAGAGGAGGAAAAGTGTTTATTTCATACATATTTTAACAAGAGTGGACGTGAATGAATATAAGTCGACGGCAGTCGCAAACGAGTGCCAAAGAAGCCAAGAGCAATATTGCCAAAGTATACTCTCACATTTGACGCATTTCATACGTGACCAAGCGAGCTAACACAATACATAAACATTGTACATACTCTATATAGCATACAGAATTTGGTGTTGGTAGTAATAATAATATATAAATGTAACGAATTTCTGTCAAGGAATATTGTTACCCCAAAAATGGCATAACCTCTCGCGCGTCAATAATAATAAAATTCAGTGGCGTGCCAAGAATGGAGATAAGCAAAAGTGTTTTGGGAATAATATGGATTTTCTTCTCGACCATTCGCACCATAAATGGTAAGTTTTCATCATACACTTCTCGTTTTTATACCATTCGCTTATTATTGTTATCACAACCCCACTATGTCTATGAAGCCTTTCTCATACTACTCTTAAATGCGTAAAAAAAGTATTTTATACCCCATACCTAACATGAAATACACCATCTACATTTTGCCTAAACCCTTTCTACGGCAATAATAGTCGTAGAAAGATGTTTTTTTTTAGATAGTCAACTTAAGGCTATACTTTGACGATTCAATTGAATGTAGATGAATAGTGAGACGACAGCTAGACAATTTAGTAATTCCCATTCAGCTGTCGCTGCTGATAATACCTGATAGACTTGATAGCTTCTCACTCAGCATTTTGTAATATTTTACTGCAGAAACTCTTATTTTAATAGGCTGTAGGTCATTGACAAGGTTTCAGACAAAGTATGATAAAAAAAATGTCCAGGTAAGCGACCAAAATAAATTTAATAGATTTTAATCTATGGCGGTTTAGAAAAATCGAATTGGTCGCGATTACTAGTTTTGTCCCTCAAATGTTAATTTTTAGCATGGTGATAGGTAATAGGCAATAATTATCGAAAGTAGAAAAAAAAATTATGTCGCCGTTAAAGATGAGAAACACAGCAAAAAGAGAATTTGTTTTTCGTGGCAGTCAATAAAACGAATATCTTGCAGCTTTCAAAGAAGTAATATCTGTTATTTGGACTACTTTGGATGCTTAAAAAAGTAGTTTTCCAAAGTTATTTTCTAAGTTTTTTTTTTTCAATGAATTTTATCTTTCTATACCTTTTGCATTTCAAGCGCTATTGAACTTCATGATACGTGTAAATGTTCCATTCTCTTTTCATTTTTATATCGTATAATGAATAGAGGTGGTGTTCTTGAAATTGTGAAATGAAAACAATTTATCGGTTATAATAATAATAATTTTATTCCTGTCGCTGTCTTGAGTGCAGTTTCATTTTGATTGCATAACTATATTCTCACTTTGCTTGCATGCTAAATTTTTAGGCAACTTCTCCATTCTATTGGATGAAGTTCCCATCAACTCTCCTTGTTGCTTCTTCGATGTGGGGAATTGTCTCACAAAGTTAAGCGATTTAGAGTAGAGAAGAAGAGAAAGAAAGTATAAAAAAAGATGAGAGTAATCTCTAGCGAAACCACCCACAAGGGATGTAATATGCTTATCGCATTTGAGCTCTTATTCCAATGTATAACCACCCACCTTACTTTTCGACCCCTTATTCCACTCCCATTCCCAAACCACAATTATACTTAGTGAGAGTTCATTTTTGGGATGATTCTCCGGAGGAATTCACCCATCCGTGGCTAAATTGTGAAAACTCAAGCGGTGTTGATGCTGGTGAATGATGAGGTGACACCACAAACCACAATATTGTTCGGTATATGGATATTTCCCTATTATTACCCACCACCTTAGACTGTGTGAACAACCCCCACAATCTCCTTAAGGAAAATTATCATCCTACCCCGTCGCCTAGAAATTTATTAATAGGCGCTCCCAATCGATTTTCAGTTGGATCATTAGTCCATTTGCATTATTTCCACATCATTCATTTTATTAAAATTCACCTAATCAGATTTAAATAATTCAATGAATTGACGTTGAAGAACATGGACCCTCATCACATTTTTATAGCTTTTTTTTTATTCAATGCCGCATCGCACGTGAATTATTAATTCCATCCATAATTAAGATAAAATTGTGTTTTATCTCATGGCTTTTGGATAAATGGAAATGTAGCACTCTGGTACTTACCCAGCTTTTGCGTTCCCTCAATTCTCATTCAAATGCCATCTCATGAAATTCGCATATTTTTTGAGAGATTTTTCCGCAAATTCTCCAAAATCCAACCTTCCTTCAAATATGCTTTCATGTCACTCTCATTTACCATTCAGTCCAATACATATTATGTAATAATGTTTTAAATATGCAGATCTTTTTGAGAAAATTTAACAAAATGTTAATAAATCTTTTTCTATGGCAAAAAATGTGCGAAAATAATCTGTGAAAATCTTTAAATATTTTTTTGTGGTTTTATAACTTCTCAGTCGTATATAATGTACATATATAATGTATTTATATTCAGAATGCATGTGGCTCGCGGTACGGACACTTTTTTTTCTCTTTTAACATCCATATTACATACAATAATTCTAAACTAACATTATACAGCACCTCACAGTAGCGTCTATTGGCATGTGAGGTGATAAAGCTCACATTAAGCACACATCGTTCACGAGCGCACATGCCTTCAACCCTCTTTCAATATATTTTTTTCTGGAGCTTTCAACACTGTAATGGTACTCTGAGAACTCGGAGAACTCCAATGGAGTCATTCTACGTTGATGGTTGTTGCTGCAGTTGCTCTTTTTATTTTATTCCTCTTCTCAACCATCATCCCTTCAGGATGTACATATGCATGTATATGGTGGAAGATGATAATCTATAACTGGAAGAAAGTAATAAATAAAATACAAAAGCAATCACATGAAATGCTTCACATCTACTTTTATTGTCTTTTCAACCAGAGGATCTTGAATTTCGTATTGATAGATGCACAGCACAGTTTCTGCTCTTTCTCTGGCCTCTCTAAACGCTTAAATCAAAAACTTGTAGAAATATTTTTCAAAAATAAACAAATTATTTAGATTGCTGATTAAAAGGAGACAGAAACGATCAAAAAATCATCTTCTTGAGATATTAAAGAAAGTTTTTATCTGTCCTGATTTATGTCAAGTAAACCTTTTCGATACGGCAGGAATGATTTTGATAAAGTTTTGTATGCCGTTAAAGGTGGTTATTACGAGTTCCAACAATTATAATAAACTATTTTATTAATTTTCTTGTTTGTTGAACATACAAACAAAACATGCAAAATAAAATTACAAAGACATTACAATTATATACAATTATATAATATATACAATTATTACAATTTTACATTACGTTTTTTGGCACGTGGGAACCCTAATTCATGCTCCGACCAAGTTTGAGTCTGATCGGATCTCCTTGCATTTCAGGTGATACACAAAAGATGTGGTATGGAAAAATCACAGCTAAAATATACAGAAATTATCCAGCACACTAAAGAGGAAATTGGCTTTATATAAGTTCCTTTTTTAGGACTTTTTTGTATTAAACTGTAACTTTATTATTAGTCTTTTTGCAGAACGAGGTCTGCAAGAGAAAAAGATCTTTAAGATAGGGACACTCTTTATTTCTGGGAGTGCTTTTCTTGGTTTTCAATTAAAAGTCCATTCAAGTTTGAAATATAAAGGTATATGTATGTATCTATATATTTCCATGGGTAATACATTGCACGCTAGTATTTACCAAGAATACCCAAACCGCACGAACACAGCTCGAGGATGACTCTCGAGGTTCAACTACATGCTATGCCACTTTCAGGGTAATTTTGCCATCACACAGGCACCCTTCTTTAGGTTGGAACTCTCGCATAGTGCCAATGAAATTCAAACGTGGAGAAGGAAAAGGTGGAGAGATGAAGCACTTCTGTACCTACAGTGGACGACCACTTCTTGCGAGCCCTCAAATGTACACGTGCACAGAGAAATATTTTTCTTTATGACTGAGTGAGAGGCGAGATACCCTTAATTAAATAAGGAAACGCCACTGGGCTGAGTTCATTTGTTTCATTCCTTTTTTATTTGGCTTCAGTGTCGGATGAATCTTGCACGGCGTGACCAAAATGAAGGAGTAAATAAATAAAATACTAAAGTAGATTCACTCAAACCACATCATACAGGAAGCTTTTTCACCACACACCCACTCTTGTAATGGGTGGGTGGTGAGAAACCTTATTTGCCCCAGAGTGTTGGTATAGACGTATTATTTTTCCCCTTCTTTCTTACCCATTTTCTGGAGGAAATAGCCATTGCGTTGTTATATCAGACTTGGTATACTCTTGTATGAAAATTCATTTGTTTATTAGCCGTAAATTAATCCCCGTAAATAAATAAAATGAATACCTACATAAGAAATATTAATCGGGTTGAAGTATAAGATGAAGTTCGAGAAGTCAGTTTCTTTTTATGTGCTAGGTACTCATTTAAAAAAAAGGTACTTCTTGTTGACGGTGTATACAAAATTATGTATATTTCCTATCAACCCACCCGTAGAGCTTTAATGCGCGTAAATGAATTCCTGTGCCTTGACTGTCTGCCTTCTTATCTATTGGGAGGCATTTCACGTTTTACTTATCGCAGATATAAAATCTAATGACTCTTTCCCACAGAATTAACCAGAACACAGAGTATTTGTATATATGTATGTATATGTATGTACATATATAATAATATAGTGATTATTATATAAATGTATGTATATCATGTATACATACACTACCCGTCAAAAGTTTCCGGGCAAGCAAAACATACATCAAGTAAATCATATGCTAAAATATTAAGCACTGTATTATTTCAGATTCTATTAAAACAAGAAAAGACCTAAGATGACTCAATCTCGATTTGAAGCAATTCCTCGAATCGGAAAGAAAAATTATGTAGTTTTGTTACCCAGAGGTGTTATAAATCCCCAACACCTCCCCTCCGGCCGTAGCATGGTGGTAGAGTCGATGCATTTTTCGGTGCATTTGCTCTACCTCCGCCGGGGTTGTGGGTTCAAAGCTCGACACTGCACGGCAATTTTTCATATTGTCGGATGGCTGTCCCGCTCATGCCCACGGACAATATTAGTGATAAGAGCTGATATTGACCATGCTACAAAAACTTGTAATTTCGAGATCAAAACCATATGAAAGATACAATAGTATATGTTACATCTCGAATTGCAAAAGAACAAAGGGGGCACGGAGGAAACATTCCCTCACATACTCAATATGTGTGGTGGTGCTCCCCACAACTGCCGATTTGGGAGTTGACAATTTCTCCACCACGAGGAGAAGCGCCTCGACACGAAAAAAAAAAAACCTCCCCTCTCAGCCTAGTGCTGTTTATGCGTAAGAGGACTCTCTCTTCTCCCGTGGAGCACCGGTAGGGGTACCTTTCCTCTGATGGAGCTTGACCATCTTGGTTGGTACAAACGTCGTATGATTCTCCGAGGAATCAATTGAGTAGTTCGCGGTTGGGGTCGGTGCGAGGGAGATGAGGCGGGGCGAGAGTCCTCATTTTTCTAAGCCCCAAGTCGCGATTCTTCAATTAGAAACTCAATTTTGTTAATTTGCACTCTCCCTTTAATGACCTATATACTTTACCAGTGCAACTCATTATTTTGAATATCTATTTCAAGGAACCTATATAGTTAGTGAATCAGTTACACAGAAAATGTGTAATTTAAGGCGATTCATACAAACAACTTTTCTTTAAATTTTGAAGCGATACAGTAAAATTTTGAAAAAAAAATCGCTTTTTTATGCTTTGCTTAAAATAATATTATGATTAAATTAAAATACAGTGAGACCCCAGTACCAAGACCACTTGGATGTACTCTTCACACTCATTATTTTCAATACGCGAGAGCAGTTTAACCAAGTGGTCATTGTACTGAGGTCCCACTGTATGTTTGTATTTATATATATAAGGTGTTGGCATTTTTTTCTTTTGCGAACGAAAACCGTGTTAGACTTTAAGATATGATTGGACATTTAGTATATCAGACATTAAACATTTCTACATAGAAGCTTGCGGTTTTCCACTTTACATTATGTAGTTTTCATATAAATGAATCATTTGATACTGAAAAATGTAGATTAAAGATAGGACTTTAATTACGTGGGATCTCAGGATAAATAGGAAGAAGAAAAATGAAAAAACCCTTCACCACCATAATTTACATCATGTAGCTAGTAGCTAGGAAAACATTTAAAAGTTCAACTGCATATAGCTGTTTGTATGTTTATGTTCTATGATTTTTTTAAATTATTCAGAATTGGTTCTCTATGTTGCATGAAATCCATGAAATAGTGGTTGGGTTACCGCAACAAACGTAGAGAAAAGTGAAACATGAAGGTATTTTAATTGAAAAAGAACATGAAAGAATAAATATTCATATTTTACTTTCTGCAAACCTTCACCATACCGTGTAATTCCCATGTTTCACTGTGACACCATGAGCATCGTGGAGCATTCACCAGGAGTCACGTTTAAGGAATATCTACATACATGGATGATCCACAAAAGAACGTGGCCACGCACGTTAAACATAAATTATACATTTCTCTGTGCCATAACAACTGTATAATGTGTAATTTGAATATTTATACGTTTCATGTGAAACGTGAGGAGTGAGTGAAAATATGACTGGGTAGATGAGGGTAAAAAGCTATGAATGTTTGCTCGTTTCAGATTCTCTGGTCCAATAAGAAAATATTGCAATGCTGAAATAATTTTCCGAGACTCGTTTTTCCCAGCAACCTTCTCCCATGGTGGCTTCCTTTTTCAATATAACTCAATTCATGGTTGACAGGTGACTTTTCCGTTTTAGTTATTTCAATTCAATTTATATACATATCATCTCACCCTTTACGGCTCTCCCATTCTCATCTTTAATTAAAGTCGCTAGTCTTCTGGCACACGAGACATGATGAACATGAAATTAATTTACAACCAAGATCTCATTTCTATTTTATTCAAAACGCCGGGCTGCCACTAATGTCATCTCATTGACATAATTTCTGATTCTACCCACCTCGGCAGTTCCATCTTCAATTGAGTTGGATAAGTAAGATATTACCTGTTTAGTAGGTGCAACCATTTCAAGAGTATTTAACTGTATGAAATGCTTGTTATATCACTGAAAAATAAAAAACCTATGAAACTATGAGGTCCGTTCGGAACCTTTCGCTAAATTACAAGAGAACGGTAATAGATAGAGACTTTGAGATCAATGGCAAAGTTCATATAACGGGTGGAAGACATACGATTATGATCTCCCTGTCCGCCATTTTGAATAACCCCCAAATTTTGTTTTGCCAAATCTCAGCTATGAAATGTGAAGTTGCCTGAAAATTAGGGATGGATAAATTTTGAGGAAAGACTCACACAGCCAACGCAACGATTAAGGCTTTCTTCAAAATTTCTGCGCGTTTCTCGAGTAAGTATGTCCTCAAAATTTATCCATCCCTTATTTTCAGCCAACTTCACATTTCACTGACAAAGAAAGAATCACAGCCCGTAAGTTTTACTTACCGTTCATTCCCTTTATACTGTTCCATATATGCTATATTTAATTTTTATCTTTGCAGTTTATATACATATATTAGGAGCTCGGGTTGACTACTGTACGTACTGTACATATCTTCGTTTTTTTTATGACTTTATATCGAACGAGGTAAATTGTCGCTTCGCTCCAATTTTCCTCGCCCCGCTTCGCAGAGATTTATTGCGCTTCGCGCAAATAGAGAAAAAAATTATGATGGTTTATAAGTAGATTTAGGCCACTTATTAAACCAAAAAAAAAAATTGCAACATTTCAGGCGCGAAATTCAAAAATTCACAAAGAAATGCATAAGTTTTATATGGAGGCTACCTGAAGGGGGGCTTTGGGGGGAAAATGAATACGGCCACTCGAAACTGCCTGTTATAAGGGCATCTGTACCAAATTTCATCGCGATCGGTCAAACGGTGTAGATTTGTATAGCCGAACACGACTGAAGATTACCAACAAACAGACCTTTCTTTATTATATAGATAGATAACACTTAAACTTGATTTCAAAAAATTGTGAATTAGATATGTATGTACATACATATACAATTTCAAATAAGTAAAACTTACGGGCTGTGATTCTTTCTTTGTCAGTGAAATGTGAAATTGACGGAAAATTGAGGATGGGAAAATTTTGAGGAAGGCTTTCTCGCGCACCGAATCACAGCCAACGCGCAGATAATTTGTGAGAAGCCTTAATCGTGGGCGTTGGCTGTGATTCGGTACGCGAGAAAGCCTTCCTCAAAATTTTCCCATCCTCAATTTTCCGTCAATTTCACATTTGACTGACAAAGAAAGAATCACAGCCCGTAAGTTTTACTTACCGTTCTTTCGCTTTATACTGTTCCATCCATGCTATATTTAATTTTTATCTTTGCAGTTTATATATATTTATCTTTGCATTTTTATATGTATATATAATGTATATATCTATGCATTTATATATATTTTATTTTATTTTATATGTATATATATAAAACGCCCCGCTTCGCGGGGCGTTGGACTTATGCAACTCAAGATATGACATGTAAACTTTAAAACGCGATATCTCCGGAACGGCTACATAGATTTTCTTCATTTTTGGCATGGTGATAGATATTATAGTCAACTATAATATATCAAAAAATGAAGCAATTCTATAAAGCCGTGCTCGAGATATTCATCGAAAACTCATCGAAAATTTTGTTTTCGATTTTAGCGCCACTTGCGGTCATTTTTTGAACTTGCAATGTTCCGAGCAGTTGTAGGGCTCGTTAATATCTTTCATTTGAGCCCAGGTTGATCAAAATCGGTCAAGCCGTTCTCGAGTTATGGCCGATTTTCGATGAAAAATTGTGAAGGCCATATTGGCTAAACGGCTTGGCCGATTTTCGAAAATAAGGTATCGTTGGAAAGGTCTTGATGGCCCCTATAACATATCGAAATTTCAGAGTTCTACCTATAATAGGAGCTGAGATATAGCGAAAACAAAATTTGACAGTTATTCAAAATGGCGGACGGGGGGGTGGGGGGTTGGATTTGACTTCATAATCGGATTTCTTTCACCCAATATATTAACTTTGCCGTTGACCGCAAGTCTCTATCTATTACCGTTTTCGCGCAAATTAGCGTTATACTCCGGCCGGCCGGCCGGCCGGCCGGCCGGCCGGAAAGATTTTTGGCGCCACCGTTTTTTGGAATGTGGGGACTCTAATTCGTGCTTATCCCAAGTTTGAGCCCGATCTGACGACTTTGCATTTTTGAGTGTACACAGAAGCTGTGCTTCTTTTAAGAAAGAATCACAGCTAATAGCTTTTTGGGTCATACTGAAAAGCTTTATCTGATTCAAAAGTTGAGAATGTGGTTATAGGAAATTAAATATAGTATCCTTCCCCGTTAAATCAATATTTTAAAGGAGTCAAGAAGTTTGTAATGAAAGTAATTTTGCCACAATGTACGATAATTTCGCGGTGTATTTCACACATGCTAATTAAATTTCAACTACCCCGTAAGTAACATATTATAATAATTTCTGCTTTGCCTACGCGTGTAGGTTTTTGAAAAATTTTTGAGTCTGTTTGTTCTGGAGGTGATAAGTTAAGTGGAAGAACTAAATGTCAGTCATGGAGTAAAGATGGGGATTAGGATGCCTTATCGCTGCTGATTCATGGTATTAACGTCATTTTGAAGTGGAAATAATAAACTAAAACGCGTTTCACACTAAAATTTCATTACATTGCATATTTTATTGACATTAATAACGTTTACCACCCCCATGATGAGCAGCTTCTACTTGAGGCTTTAGCTGTACATAAGAAAGGATAGCATGGCAGCTAAGTCTAAGACAGATATGCCTCGAATGTGAATGAGAAAAGCTCAGTATAGTAACCGGCAACCTGTTGGCGAGGAAGGAAATTTTGGTACACGTTACGGCTTTGTTTAGTATTAAAATTTTAGATAAGCTCAAATTTAACATTAGATTGTAAAGTAATAAATAATCAAACTTACTCGATTCAGTGTTTTTCTCAGAGTGGTATAAAAATAAAAATTAAATATAGCATGGATGGAACAGTATAAAGCGAAAGAACGGTAAGTAAAACTTACGGGCTGTGATTCTTTCTTTGTCAGTGAAATGTGAAATTGACGGAAAATTGAGGATGGGAAAATTTTGAGGAAGGCTTTCTCGCGCACCGAATCACAGCCAACGCGCAGATAATTTGTGAGAAGCCTTAATCGTGGGCGTTGGCTGTGATTCGGTACGCGAGAAAGCCTTCCTCAAAATTTTCCCATCCTCAATTTTCCGTCAATTTCACATTTGACTGACAAAGAAAGAATCACAGCCCGTAAGTTTTACTTACCGTTCTTTCGCTTTATACTGTTCCATCCATGCTATATTTAATTTTTATCTTTGCAGTTTATATATATTTATCTTTGCATTTTTATATGTATATATAATGTATATATCTATGCATTTATATATATTTTATTTTATTTTATATGTATATATATAAAACGCCCCGCTTCGCGGGGCGTTGGACTTATGCAACTCAAGATATGACATGTAAACTTTAAAACGCGATATCTCCGGAACGGCTACATAGATTTTCTTCATTTTTGGCATGGTGATAGATATTATAGTCAACTATAATATATCAAAAAATGAAGCAATTCTATAAAGCCGTGCTCGAGATATTCATCGAAAACTCATCGAAAATTTTGTTTTCGATTTTAGCGCCACTTGCGGTCATTTTTTGAACTTGCAATGTTCCGAGCAGTTGTAGGGCTCGTTAATATCTTTCATTTGAGCCCAGGTTGATCAAAATCGGTCAAGCCGTTCTCGAGTTATGGCCGATTTTCGATGAAAAATTGTGAAGGCCATATTGGCTAAACGGCTTGGCCGATTTTCGAAAATAAGGTATCGTTGGAAAGGTCTTGATGGCCCCTATAACATATCGAAATTTCAGAGTTCTACCTATAATAGGAGCTGAGATATAGCGAAAACAAAATTTGACAGTTATTCAAAATGGCGGACGGGGGGGTGGGGGGTTGGATTTGACTTCATAATCGGATTTCTTTCACCCAATATATTAACTTTGCCGTTGACCGCAAGTCTCTATCTATTACCGTTTTCGCGCAAATTAGCGTTATACTCCGGCCGGCCGGCCGGCCGGAAAGATTTTTGGCGCCACCGTTTTTTGGAATGTGGGGACTCTAATTCGTGCTTATCCCAAGTTTGAGCCCGATCTGACGACTTTGCATTTTTGAGTGTACACAGAAGCTGTGCTTCTTTTAAGAAAGAATCACAGCTAAAAAAGGGATTTGAGCCAATATTGACTTCAAATTATTATGCACAAAAACAAATACAGGCCCACGACATGAATAAAGTGTAGGTTTTTCACTACGAAAGTCAATCATAACGCGTCCAGTTATTAAAGTTGGTTTACCACAACGCGGATGGGTCAGTCTATGCGTTGTAATTTAATTTGTAAGCAGAATTAGTAGTCAAAGTTGATTTTTTTTTATGAAATTCAGCAATATGTAAGATAAAAATGCTCATATCTGAAGTTCTATAAGATCTACAGATATTTCTTGACTAGTTTCGGAAAGGTATTAAAATAAGCTATAAATTGACTTAAATTTCAAAAATTTTCAAGGTCACGTCTAGAACAAAAATGGCGGATATTTGTTTGATCAAAACAGTTTTTTGCACTTTTTGTCCTCAATGAATGGTTCTAGAGGTTTTTAATGTTCTAGAAAGTTGTAGAGTTTTGCAAAACCTTTAATTTGATACCAAATTGAGCAGAATCGGAGAGACCGTTCAAAAGATTTGGCTCTTAGAACTTTTCAAATTCAAGAATTTTTCAAATGGCCATATCTTCTAAACGGCGACATAGATTATTACTACTAGGGCCCAAGCTCCCGAGGCCTCTTTACCAGTCCCCATGATCTTCACAAGACTGAAACATCATATTCCCTGGTGGTCAGTACGTCGCATTTAAGCTAACGCTCTCGACCAGGCACTCGGAATCCAACACGCTCACCCTTTGGGTATGTCGGGGAGTGGAATTTCATGCTACATACTTAACATTTTTGAAAAACAAAGAAGTGAGGAATAATGTAAGGAAATCATAAAATGAAAATGAAATCTTCTATGACAAATATGAGAATTTAAGTGAAAAATTTAACACATGTCACATGCACATCTTCATATCCCATGAGTCTGGTGAATATCCAAAAAGTGTCTCTTCATTTTATTAATATATGGGTATATTTAGTTTTTTTGAATTTTATTTGAACCCTTTAAGGTCCACGATTAATCTAGCGAGCTGATTGAACTAAAAATAATTTTTATGGGTTCCTTTGGGTTCTAATAAGACATTTTGGCAAAAAATACCAACTCAAAAATTAACGGTTTTTCGTCCTTCCTGACCCTGTGAGTCCTTGGGGATGTCCTTTTGTGATCATAAAATGATCAAGGATTGTAAAGACATAGTCTTATACTAATTTAAACTCAATATTCATAAAATAACTATACAAAATGAAACATTTTCAAAATTGAGCCTTTGGGTCAGCATATGATCCAATGGACCTTAAAGGGTTAACATGCGACGTTTCGAGGGTGTTTGCCCTCTTCTTCAAAGCATTAAAAATATACAGGAAAAAACGGGTCAATTTCAATTTTAAACTGGGACACAATAATCACTTCCTTCTAGAGATGGGCTATGAAATTTCATTTTTTCCCAAAACCACGTGGTTGGACTGATTAAAATAAATTGACGTGCCCCTTGATTCATGAGCGCGAAGATTCTTAGATTCAAAGGTTTTAAATTAATTTTCTTATTATTTTCCGCTTTTTGTGATAAAATGTATCGTGGTGAAATTTAGTATGGAGGTAATTTAATATTGCTCCCCCCAGTCCCCCCTTTATGTAGTCACTATATCATTTTTTAAAAAATTGTTAAAATTTTAAATATTTGCCCCTTAAAAGATATGAAATCAGCATTATATCTCTGTAATAGATTTTGGGGATCCACAAATAATTGAATTGTACCCCAAATCCACTCCCCCCATAAAAAACCCAAAAGAAAAAAAACACAATTTTTTCCTATTTTCGGTTTTCTTTACTCGGATCTTTTAAGTAACTAATGTATTTGGGGGGATTCGGATATTTTTACACGCAATATTATTCTCAACTACCTAAAGCTCCCCTTTCAAGTGCTCCCCAAAAGTAATATTCAAACGATAGAATTTTATATTTTAAGGCATTAAATTATGAAGTATCAGCTATTAATCGTTGAATGAGTGTTATATTAGTGTTTCGTCTTTTGAATATTTGTGGGGAGCTGTTAAAGCCCCCCTTTCAGTAGATACAGTAGATAAGAATAATATATTTGATGTCATAAAAAACTGAGTCTCCACAAATGCATTATTTAAAATATCAGAGCAAAGAAACTTGAATATTGGTAAAACATCAGATTCTTTGACTTTGGGGATCTTAAAGGGGGGATGTAGATTTGGGGCACAATACAATTGTGGGATTCCCCATAACGTATTAAACAGATTAATCATTAGGGAGCAAAGAATTTAAATTTTACTCAATAAAATTGAAGTTTGCATCGGGGCTACATGAAGGGGGACTGGGGAACAATTAGTCTATCCCCAGCGACCCCCATACTAAACACTGCATGCAATATGATTATCACAAATAGCCAAAAATTAAAGACAAGGAAAAAAATTTTGAATCGAAGAATCAGTGCGCCCATGAATCAAGGGGTGTTTCATTCAATAAACAACGCTCTGAAGTTGCATCACCAAAAAAATTTGATAGAAAATTTGATTTTATTCATCTATAATTAACTTTTTCTAAAAATTTTCTTCACTGTCCGATAAGAAATGATCTAATTTCACCGTTTTCATCGTTCCATATAAAAATTTCATTACTTTTATATAAATCTTTCACGATTTAGAGGTATATTTCAAATAAATTTGTGAAATTTCACCGATTTTGAAATTTCACCATCTCTACAGTCGTGCCTTGGCATAAGATAGTTTAGGATATACTCTTCACACTCATTATTTTCAATACGCGAGAGCAGTACATCCTAGACTATCTTATGCCAAGGCACGAGTGTACTTCGTTCTGAACTCTCATCAAGACAAGAGTTGACTGAAAAAAAAGTGGAATCGCAAAAGTGCGGTAAAATCAGCAAGATCATGACTCTGCTGAAATATGAAGATTAATATCTAATGATTAATACAAAAATCTCACTAAAATTAGTTCTAGCTATGTACGCTGCAATTGCTTAACAACTGCTTAATGTCTTTACATAAATAAAAAAATAGTGTTTTATTTTCTTCTTTTTTTTTTCTGACGTATCGATGTTATTGTAAGAGGCTTCCGGTGTTTCAGCCACTGAAGAAGAGCCACTACTGGGCTCGAAAGCTTTGGCATAAATTGCTGCTTTTCCTTGGGTGAGCGGGAATTTTCCTCAGACAAACACCGGAAGCCTCTTACAATAATTAGTGTTTTAGTATTACAACAGTATAAATATAGCATGGATGGAACAGTATAAAGCGAAAGAACGGTAAGTAAAACTTACGGGCTGTGATTCTTTCTTTGTCAGTGAAATGTGAAGATGGCTGAAAATTGAGGATGGGCAAATTTTGAGGAGAGACTTACTCGCGAGCCGAATCACAGCCAACGCGCAGAAATTTTAAAGAAATCCTTAATCGTGGCGGGCGTTGGCTGTGATTCGGCTCACGAGTAAGTCTCTCCTCAAAATTTGCCCATCCTCAATTTTCAGCCATCTTCACATTTCACTGACAAAGAAAGAATCACAGCCCGTAAGTTTTACTTACCGTTCTTTCGCTTTATACTGTTCCATCCATGCTATATTTAATTTTTATCTTTGCAGTTTACATATATTTATCTTTGCATTTTTATATGTATATATAATGTATATGTATATCTATGCATTTATATATATTTTACTTTACTTTTATATATGTGTATATAAAACGCCCCGCTTCGCGGGGCGTTGGTCTTATACAACTCAAGATATGACATGTTAACCTTAAAACGCGATATCTTCGGAACGGCTACATAGATTTTCTTCATTTTTGGCATGATGAAAGATATTATAGCCAACTATAACATATCAAAATTTGAAGCAATTCTATAAAGCGGTGCTCGAGATATTCATCGAAAACTCATCGAAAATTTTGTTTTCGATTTTAGCACCACTTGCGGTCATTTTTTGAACTTGCGATGTTCCGAGCAGTTGTAGGGCTCGTTAATATCTTTCATTTGAGCCCGAGTTGATCAAAATCGGTCAAGCCGTTCTCGAGTTATGGTCGATTTTCGATGAAAAATTGTGGCGGCCATATTGGCTAAACGGCTTGGCCGATTTTCGAAAATGAGGTATTGTTGGAAAGGTATTGATGGCCCCTACAACATATCAAAATTTCAGATTTTTAGCTATTACAGGGGCTGAGATATAGCGAAAACAAAATTTGGGGGTTATTCAAAATGGCGGACGGGGGGGTGGGGGGTCGGATCTGATGTCATAATCGGATGTCTTCCACCCGATATATGAACTTTGCCGTTGACCGCAAGTCTCTATCTATCACCGTTCTCTCGCAATTTAGCGTTATACTCCGGCCGGCCGGACGGCCGGACGGCCGGACACATTTTTGGCGCATACGTTTTTTGGAATGTGGGGACCCTAATTCGTGCTCATCCCAAGTTTGAGCCCGATCTGACGACTTTGCATTTTAGAGTGTACACAGAAGCTGTGCTTCTTTGAAGAAAGAATCACAGCTAAAAATACGAGCTGTATAAAATATAACAGTATAAATAAAAAATGTATGTAGGGGAGACCGGGGTAAAAAAAGTCAATTTGCATAAATCCTTATCTGCAGGATTCCCCAAGGACAAGAAAATTTCCTCGATAGGTCATTCTTATAGGAAATTTCCTTGCCTACAACTTTGTCTCAGACCACTTTTTTCTATCTCCCCGGGAAATATGAGTTTTCGAGCTTTTCCTGAACCCTTCCGCTTCTGACTTTTTTTAAACGCGGCGGGTAAATATAGTCACCAGTTGGCTAAATAAAGTCGGTCGAATTTTCCGACATTTCCAATGATTTCCCACCTGAGAGATTGACAGTAGTTGATAGCTAAACTTCTCACCTTTTGATCCGCGACAAGGAATTTCACTTTTATACGCACTAAAACAGAGAATTTTGCGATTTTCTCAAACACGCCATTTTGCAACAAATGAATAGAAAATATGCCAAAAATTTCGATCTCCCATATGATTTACATGGGTTGACCCGATCTACCCCAAGGGGTATGTTTTGATTCAAATAATTGTACAGAAAAATCATTAAAAGTTAGTGAAAAATACACCTTGGCAACGTTTTCTGTAGTAACCCAGCTAGTGAGAAAAATTATCAGGTTGGAAAATTGCTGAAGGAAAAGCTCGAAAAACGCGTTTTTCTCAATACGCAAAAGTTTGGGAAATGGGCCAAAAATCTATTTTCATTTTTAACTCCTAAAGTACTGATCGGATAACCTCCAAATTACTGTCAAAAATCGTAGGTGTATAGGGCTTTCCACCCTAATTTTTTCTGATTTTTCCGATTTATAACTTGGGAGAAATTGGCATTTGAAAATTCGAAAATGACTTTTTTTACCCCGGTCTCCCCTAATGTAATGTAATGTAAAAATGTAATGTAAATAAATAACAGTATAAAATAGAAGCTGTGCAATTCTTTTCTTCGAAAGAATCACAGATTTGTGCGAAACAAATGAACTATCTGCAGTAGTTAATCGTAAAGTGTAGAAAAGCAGATTTAATAAATTATATAAAGTCAAATCTTTGCCTGAATTATAAATCTATAAATCCTAGTATCATTTTAAGCTATAATTTTTGTTTGTGCTGATTACATTTCATTTTCTGAGGACTTTTAAGGCCTTTCAAAATTACATAACAAAGGTTTGAAAATCAAACTTAGCTCTCATATTTTATATGAACTAATGCAAACTATCATGTCAATTACTTTTAGAAAAATATTGATTATAAATAAATTTTACAATTTTTTTTAAAATATTAATTGAAATCTTGGCTTTTACTAATTGATTAAATTTAGTATTAAATATTGCACAAATTACAGCAGATATTCATTTATTTTGATATTACATTTGTATATTATCTTTTACATCATTTTTTCGATAAATGGGTAAAGAACAAAATTAGGATGAGGTATGTTTTACAGTTTTCAATTAAAATGCATCTATCAACGTGTCAAATTACCATAAATCACGTGGGACGCATGGCCCCCATTTGGTGAATTAATCTGTTTAACCGGGTGGATGATGGGCGTGGGAATAGGCCAACCCCTCCGCGTGACTACCGGCAAAGTGCCATCGTACAGATATTTGACACCGTAGCAAATGTGTATGAATGGACGATGACACGAAATTATTTCGATAAACATGAGATGTGAGGGAACAAGATCGGGGAAGCGGAAGTGTGTGGATGTGGTGAAAGCTCAGTGAGGCGTTAAGCCTAAAAATATGTGTGACAATTTCGTGATAGAAATTTCAAACGAGCTTTTTCTCCCATAGCGCCCTACCAGCAAAATCACACGCATCATATCGGCTTTCACCTCTAAACGGAAACGCTTTTTTTTTTCTCTTTCATATATGGGAATGATAATTTTTTCGAGTGAATATGAGGCTGTAATTAATGGAATGTGTGTGCTCACTCGAAAATACATTTGATATCTGCTTCGTCACGATGTATAAGCGATTTTAACATCTATCTACATGTTCGACTACATTGCTATATACAATAAACATTCATTTCAATATATCTTATATTATGTTTTCAAAATTCACCACCATCCATTAGAGTTTAAATTAAATGAACAAAATATAATGCTGTTTGTGTGGGATTCGATACCCTGCATTTTCCCATATTATTTTTCTAAATATAAAATAGTAGTTTGCTATCGATATGATGATTAGTACAAACTTGAATACCACATAATTGTGTTTTGTTTTATATTAAAAGTACTAAACATATGTGACCTTCAATTGGCTATATGGATTCGGAAAGATTCAAACGGTCGTAAAAGTTCTATATAAAATTTCGTCAAATCGAATTTAATTATGAGCACGATTAGTGTAATATTACCTATGTATGTACGTCGTTTTTTGATCATTTGTTATCTAACATGGAAAATCAATTCATCAAAAAAATAGCTTTTTGATTTGAAAAATCTAAGAATATAGTCAAAAAAAATTTACGATTATAAAGCCTTTTGATATATTGTTATAAGATTTAGGGAGCAATTTTGGACAAAATAAAATATATTTTGTCTTTTGTGAAGTCTACAAAAGACATTTTATGAATAGCAATTTTGAATAAAATATATTTTTGGAGACTTTTGATACATTTTGTCGTCTTTTGTGACGGGTTTTTTCTTTCGAGTGGAGAGTTTACAGATAGAAAAAATAAGAAGAAGATAACATTCCTATTAGGTTATGTTTACGATTTGGGCAATTGAACAATCTGAACTGAATTAATTTTTAGGGAAATTCATGTCAAGCATGCGTGTAGTCTATTAGGTACCCCAAGGATGTTGGGAAGACCAAAAAACCATCTGGCTTTTAACTCATCAGTTTGATTTTCATTTACACCAAGAAAATGTTTTACATGAATTGATTGACTCATATTTATTGCATTAATTAGCCCTACATATTTCGTTTTTGCACATAAAAACTCACAACGGGAACATAGGGGAGGGATTTCTGACCCAAAATCCTGATTATATAGGGTTAGAATTTGTCAACGATCTCCCAAATTTTTGCCGGAAAGCCACAGAAATTTTCCATAACATTTTTGCCCAACACCGCGAAAAGGGAAAATGGACACAGCTAAATTGGCTGAATTTCATATCATTCCACAAATTCCCTTTGCACAAAGCTTCACAATTAACCGAAATTGCATTATTGTCCATTGCTATTTCGAGAAACATGATAGAAAACTTCTAAAAATGCAACGCGTAAACACCAGTTTGACAAAAGATTTTGGTTTTACAAAAGCACCTCGACGAGATGCTTGTAAAACACAAAATATTTCTTGTATAATGTACAAAATATTTTGTGCAAAATTACAATTCTCCTATAAAAATCTTTTGTGGAGATGTTCTCACAAGATTGTCAAAAGATTGACACAAAAAATCTTTTGTCTTTTGTCTAAAATTGCATTAAACGTCAAAATTTTTCAGTTTTTCAAAATATTTCACCTTTTATTGTACCTAAAATTGCAAAAATTTCTTTTGTGGAGAGATTGACAAAAGTTTTAGAGAAATATTTTGTGCAAAATTACATTTAATGTCAAAATATTTTGTATTTTCAAAATATTTTGTCTTTTCTTTTGTCCAAAATTGCTCCCTTATTTTATTTATTTAGGTACTTTCGATATACAGTCAGGTATTGGTTAACGTCGCATGGGATATACTCTTTTCACCCATTAATAATAATGAGTGGAAGGAGTATATCCCATGCGACGTTAATCAATACCTGACTGTAATATTAATTTCCTATTGAATAATTTTTCAAACATTTCAAACATAGCTATTCGTAATTTTCACAAATTCAAAACTTAATTTTTTCTATCTTTTTCTTACATATTTGACTGGCCGAATAAAACTAAATAGGAAACGCGGGACACGCTGGACTCAATGTGGACCAAGTGCCTGAACCAGATTTCACAGAACCAATTGAGAATATAACTGCTCCCGTAGGACGAGAGGCAATACTTAGTTGCTCAGTACAGAATTTGGGCGGATATAAGGTGAATAATATGCTTTGTATATATTGTTAATTAAAATAATGCAAGATTTTTTCAAATTATAACCTGATAAATTTACTTTTATTTTTTTTATTAAAGACATTTTTCTTAAATTCACAACCTAATTTTATACTAATTCAATTAGTTGGTGTTCCACTTCGTGGCGAACACCAAGTATTTTGTATGCAATAATCTCTCACTGTTCAAAAATATAATTTAGAGTGGACACAGAAGCTATGCTATTCTTTTCTTCGAAAAAATCACAGCTAATATGTATGTTCCGAGTTTGAAAAAGTTGGAGCTTGTTAGGAAAGTTTTAGCTTCAAAATTAAATGAATATTATATTGATTAACGGAAACTTTAAGTATTCAGACATGCATAATCCGGATATTTTGCACTTAGGAGTAGGTATACCACAGTTAAACTTAAATGCATTTAGTTTGAAATTGAAATGCATCAGTGTATACAAAATATTTGCATTGCTTGATATAACGAGGTAAATTGTCGCTTCGTTCTAATTTATTTCGCCCCGCTTCGCGCAAATTTTAGAGAGAATACTTAAGTATTGTGATGGAACATAGATTTAATGGAAGATTGACATGGAAAGTACTATGTATACCTAAAATAAATACCGTTCAAAATAGACATTATTCTTTGGGCCACTTATCAATCTTAAACAAATATGTATTACAAACAGAAAGAGTGAATTTTACACAAAATATATAGCGTCAAATTAAAAATTTCGCCAAAAATGTATGAAATTAATCTTTAGATTTCGGTCTGTATTCAAGAGCTGTGTTAGAAAGTAACACTACTAAAAATCTAATTTGAGTTTTAATATACATATGTATTAAATACCTTATATAGGGATTTCTATATTACCATATAAATGATGAATTCTGAAAAATTTTCTTTACCCGTGTGAATGCACCAATTTCAGGAAACAGAAAAAAATATAATAAAAATAATTATCCACCCACCAATTCGCACCACTTACTCGTGTATTAGTCGGTATCGATGAAAACGATGAAAGGACTTGGAATGAAATAGAGAGGTTGTATCAGAAAATTTATTGGTCAACAATTATTAGATTTGTTCATTTGATTAAAAGACACAAGAAATATGGGTGGGGAATTTGAAAAGGGTATGTTGTTACACAAGTTTCTCGATAGACGAGAGGAAACATATCGGATATGGGTGAGGACTGAAGAAAATAGTCCCAAAGGTTTATTGTTTGCCACAAAATTCAGCAGTCATAGGACTGCAGGATATAAACAAACCATGAAATCATTTATGGTTGGAAACCTCGACCCTCTATTAATCTTGTACTCCGCCGGTCGGCTTTTATGGAGCTTTCTATACGAATATACAGAAGTATTGGCTAGCTAACAGCCCTGAGGTGATAGTTTGAAGGCTATAAATTAATTTCACGATTTATAATGTAGATGTGGTGGGCACTAGACTTGCAATGTCTCCTCAAGATGTTACTAACAGATGGAATGTGTGTGGTTTGCGGTCTTCTAGGTTGGCTGGATGAGGGCATCCGATCAGACCGTGCTAGCACTTCAAGGACGAGTTGTAACTCACAATTCGAGGTACAGTGTTATCAATGAAGACATGAGGACATGGCGGTTGAAAATACGACAACTCAGAGAGTCAGATCGAGGATGCTACATGTGCCAAATTAATGCTAGTCCAATGAAAAAACAACTGGGTTGCATAGACGTTCATGGTAAGTAAAAAGCGGATTTATTCTAAAAAAAAAAGATTTCCATTGCAATACATATATATGTATATATGTGTGTATAAATATAATAGCAATGATAAAGTTCATTTGATATTAAATGACTCATAAGTCAGTCATTAATAGTCACACTTTAATTATTAAAAAGGATTTATGCAAGATTGTTAAAAACAATTTCAAAAAAAGGAAATTATCGATTTTTCATTCCTATTTTATTTACTTTTGAACAGCATCGAAAAATATATTTCATTTCAGAATAAAAGCTTCGTTGCAGATCCCACATGGGTCATAACTTTTGTAACCTTAACCATACTATTATACATTTAAACGTATTATTTAGCTTTCCCTTCTAATTTTTTTTTTTTATTTTTAGGTTACTTTCATATTCTCAATTCATTACCACAGAATTTTGTTGCTAGAAGGTTAAATAGCAGCAAATTTCCTTTCTATTGCATTATGGTCCTGAAATGATAGTATCGTGATAAAGCGAGGCAATTTGATAGTTCCATAAATTCATTTCATGTAACACTCTATAAAATTTACGACTCTGCACACTTTTTGTAGATAACTTAATCCCTACATAGAGCGGACATTAATTCAAACCACGGTCGTGTGATGACAAACTAGGAAACACCGGGGGTTCAGGCGTGTGGTAGGAAGCAGAACTGAATTATATACATTATCTAAGCTTTAAATTACAAACTCCACTTCATATTCAAATCGTATAATGTTTATGGTTTTGGCAAAGTGGCGGAAATCTTTCTCCGGAACATGCTTGAGGGTGACTAGAAATCCATGGTAGAAATGTGCTCAGTCCAAATAGGGATTAAATCATGTAACAAGGCTTAGTTAATATTGTAACTAGTGTTTAGATTTTCGGAACCAATGTGGTAGGGGCACAAGTAAGTTTTGAAAACTTTACCTCTTCGCCTGCAGGATGTGTTTTTGTAAAGTTTGTATATTGATTTTATTCGTGAAATTAGAGTTATACTCTTTGGGGTAGGCATATAATATAAGAAATGGTTTTTTTATCGTGTCGAGGCGCTTCTCCCCGTGGTGGAAAAATTGTCAACTCCCAAATCGGCAGTTGTGGAGAGGACCACCACACATATTGAGTATGTGTGGGAATGTTTCCTTCGTACCCTCTTTGTTCTTTTGCAATTCGAGATGTAACATATACTATTGTATCTTTCATATGGTACTGTCATAGCACTGTCAATATCAGCTCTTTTCACTAATATTGTCCGTGGGTATGAGCGGTACAGCCATAAGACAATATGAAAAACTGCCGTGCAGTGCATGCTTTGATTGAACCCACAACCTCCGCAGAGGTAGAGAAAATGCACCGAAAAATGAGTGCATCAACTCTACCACCATGCTACGGCGAAGGTCATAAGAAATGGTGAGACACGATAAACAAAGATGATTGGGGAAAAATTAAATAGTTTTCAACTTTATATATACATATTCGTCGGCCCAGTAGAGCAGTGGCAAAGCAGACGGTCCCAGTGTCCGTTTGCAATGTCCCTGGGAGGGTCGGCGGTTTCGAGGCTCGGTGGTGTTCGATTGGCTGTAATGCAGATATGAAAAAAGATCTCATTCGGTCAGGAATGCCCCCACTCGTTCCCACCAGTGCAATATTACAACGAGAGGCAACTCTTGAACTGATATTGACTGCTCTGCACCGTTGCTTGTGATAAAAACTTATGAATGAGGAATATTCCTAACACAAAGTCACAATGCAACAAAGTGCCTCTCTGAGGTTGACGTCAGGTCGGCAGCCGGTCATTAAAAATCAAAGCCAAAATTTGTGTGTGAGAAGCCAACCCCAGTAATGGGACAAATGGCTATGTGTGTTGTTGTTGTTGTTGTTTTATATATACATATTCGCATCTATTTAAGGGGGGTCTCTTGTGAGAGTTGGCGAAATTAAATATTTTTATTTTTCTTGGGGTTTTTCTTAAACTTCGTTTTCCAATATTGGTTACATTTGAAGCCTAATTATTTAAGAGTAAGAAAATCACTTTCCGCCATCTTAGATGCGACGCCATCTTGAGATTTTCCTCAAAACACAAAGGTAGGTTTTTCTCAGGATCTACTGGATGGATTTTGATGGGGTAAAAAGCAAATGAAAGAGGAAATACCAATGCAGATTTTGATGTACCAGAATTTTGAATTTCCACTCTGGGGCTGAGAAAAGTGGAAAAATGTGACTTTTTTCAGTTATTTTTGACGTTTTTCCACTTTTCTCAGCCCCAGAAAGGAAATTCAAAATTCCGCTACATCAAAATCTGCATTGGTATTTCCTCTTTCATTTGCTTTTTACCCCATCAAAATCCATCCAGTAGATCCTGAGAAAAACCTACCTTTGTGTTTTAGGGCAGTTCTGCGGAAAAGTCGGAAAATCACAAGAGGGCGTCGCACCTAAAATGGCGAAAAGTGATTTTCTTACAGTTCAATAACTAGGCTACAAATGTAACCATCATCGGATATCCAAGTTTAAGAAAAACCCCAAGAAAATGACAACATTAAAAATGTGTAAATTCTAACAGATTTCCCAAGAGACCCCCCTTAAGTCTTACACAAGTCTTCATAGAGAATATCACAGTCTATCGGGGAGAGTGAAGACCATATGTAAGATTTGCTATGTTTTAAAGGCATCTAAAGATATACATAGTAACCCAGTGAATGTAGTGGTGAATGAAAGTAGGAAATGCCGTGTCTTCAAGATGTTATGTACACTACCTTAAAAAAGTTTCCGGGCAAGGAAAAATGGGGTATTTTTGAAGGCAAATTTCAAATGGCTATATCTCCGGCTGTGGTCAACCGATTTTCAAAAATTTATTAGTTTTGGAAAGGTACATTTCTCACCTTTCCAAAACTATTAAACCCGTTATTTATTGGCAGCCATTTTGGTAAAGCTAGGAAAAAGCCTATTTTTCACGATTTCACAAATTTTGACTTTGACCTCTTGCATCTCGGCCGCTAGAGCACCGATTTTGATGAATAGATAGTCGTTGGAAAGGTAATTTAATTCCCTTTCCAGATCTGCTAAATTTTTGAAAATCGGTCAAGCGGTTCGGTTGTAACAGTCATTCTAGTGAACTATAGTGAAAAAATATACTTTTGACTATATCTCAGCTTAGGATTGACCGATTTGGACAAACTCGGATTCAAATGGTAGCTAATAATGCCCTCTAACTTTAAAAAAAATTTCATCCCGATCCGTCACGTGGTTCTTTTTTAATGTTTTTTTATGTGACCCCCTTATGTTACAAAAAGTGTACCCTAACTTCATTCGCTTCCCAGATTTTTTTATAAGTTACACCTGGCTCAAATTTCATCAGAATTAATAGAAGACATTATCATCAAAATTTTAAAAAAAATTTCACTCAAATCCATCAAGGGGTTCTCTTGTAATGTCAATTTTTGTGAAGCACTTAAAGTTTTATCAGTTTTAAGTAATAGCGGATTGAAAAAGGTCTTAAGAGGTCCGAATTGCGCCACCTTGCCCTATGATCGTTTCGTTGAATTCCGAAAAACTGACTTTTTCTCATTAATTAAATTTTCTTCGTCTTTTGCATATAGACTGTGTAACAAATTTTTTTGTTCTTCGTATTTTTTTTATTCTCAATGAAAGATTTGTTTTAAATCTATTTACAGTGTTTTTTTTTAATTTGCTTTTCACCTATTCCAGAGGGTTTCTTATTATTTTCTTTTATCAAGAAATATACTACCTATAGGATATTATTTATCTTTATATAAGAGGAACATGCTTGAGTATTAGAGGTTTCTTTTACCAATAACCTTAGTTAAAAAAATCCTTAGGGGAGACCGGGGTAAAAAGAGTCATTTTGGAATTTTCAAATGCCAATTTCTCCCAAGTTATAAATCGGAAAAATCGGAAAAAATTAGGGTGGAAAGCCCTACCAACCTACAATTTTTGACAGTAATTTGGAGGTTATCCGATCAGTACTTTAGGAGTTAAAAATGAAAATAGATTTTTGGCCCATTTCCCAAACTTTTGCGTATTGAGAAAAACGCGTTTTCCGAACTTTTCCTTCAGCAATTTTCCAATCTGATAATTTTTCTCACTACCTGGGTTAGTGCAGAAAACGTTGCCAAGGTGTATTTTTCACAAACTTTTAATGATTTTTCTGTACAATTATTTGAATAAAAACATACCCCTTAGGGTAGATCGAGTCAACCCATGTAAATCATATGGGAGTTCGAAATTTTTGACATATTTTCTATCCATTTGTTGCAAAATGGCGTGATTGAGAAAATCGCAAAATTCTCTGTTTTAGTGCGGATAAAAGTGAAATTCCTTGTCGCGGATCAAAAGGTGAGAAGTTTAGCTATCAACTACTGTCAATCTCTCAGGTGGGAAATCATTGGAAATGTCGGAAAATTCGACCGACTTTATTTAGCCAACTGGTGACTATATTTACCCGCCGCGTTTAAAAAAAGTCAGAAGCGGAAGGGTTTAGGAAAAGCCCGAAAACTCATATTTTCCGGGGAGATAGAGAAAAGTGGTCTGAGACAAAGTTGTAGGCAAGGAAATTTCCTATAAGAATGACCGATTGAGGAAATTTTCTTGTCCTTGGGGAATCCTGCAGATAAGGATTTATGCAAATTGACTTTTTTTACCCCGGTCTCCCCTATAACGCAGATTGTAATATTCTTTTACATACTATCGTAGGTAATATTTATGTACATTTAACTAAGGCAGAAATATGGCAGAAAAATGAATCTGAATTTTAAACCTATTAGAGATATTCAATTGAGCAAATACTTTAAAAATTTTGTACAAAACAAAAAAATCTTGATAAATAATAATAATTTAGTATTTCTTCCTGCATTTAAAATATGTATATGTCACGGACATGTGTTTGTTTCACATATGCTTTTAATTATAATAATACTAGTCATTGACTACTAGTAGTCAATCCATGCCCCTATATCACGTGTGAGCAAAACTATTTGAAGAAACTGTTATAGAGGAGCGTGTTTAAGGTACCTCAACATAATTCATTAGAATTTAAAAAAAAAACCGTTATCTGACCCTGCAGCAGGTAAAAAATTGTAAAAAATCATTTTTTATGTGGGGGTGCTATGACGGGGGAGGGGTTCTCGATTTGTATTGGGACCCTCTACCTCCATACCGAATTTAATTGCAAATGGTTCAGCCGTTTAGGAGGTGTTCATGTGCCACAAACACACAAACAAACGTTTCAGCTTTATATTAAGATTGATTGATGATTAATATTTACCATTGTTTTGGCACGTGTCTTTGGGAAAAAGATAAAACCGAAAGTTAGTGTCGAAAAGATGTTCTGGAAATAAGTAAGGTAATATCCGTAAGGAGGAAAAGGACTTTATTGCAACCATCTCTGAGTCTTTCTCGTAAGCAATATACTTATATTGTGTCATGAAAAATCAATTTTACATTATAATATTCAATCTCTCGAGTCTCGAGGCTATTTTTCCATGCAAATTATCGTCATGTATAAGGATGAATCAAAAAGGTAAAAAAATCTTTTCATGAATATGGAAGGGAACTTTACATGGTGATTGTGTATCTTGAGCACGTGCTAGTATAAAACTTTTCTTATATTATACAGCAAAGTCGCTAAAAGCACTTCATCCTTCAAGAGTCTCAAATGTGATACTGTAGAAGAAAGAAGATCCGTCTACCAAAAATTGAAAGGGGTATTATAATAACATATAAAAATAATCTTCTTCATTTTAGACACCATTTCTCTGATGCTGTCACATTTTATAAAGGGTACCAAAATAATTTATTCTTGAAGTCTGTTTGATATTTAAAAAAAAAATAGAAAAATAGAAAAATTATAGTTTCATCCATCACTTTTTCTACTTTAACCCTTTTTTATCTTCTATACCCATCTATATATATAGTAAAGAAAGGCCGTATTTGTTGGTAACACATTGATTTCGGTATGAGGCCATGTTATTTGAGTACGCGTAATTTGAATAACTTTAAAAATTCTTATCATTTGAGTAACTACGGGTCAAAAAGAGATTAAGCAGGCATATTACTATGTACCTATTTTTTTTCATGAGTGTCTTTTGAGTAACTTTCGAATCTATTCTAGCTTAACCCTTAGAGTGTCTAATTTTTGTCATCCAATTCACGCGAAATTTGAATCTATTTCATTCCGTGAATGACATTATACGATTTATGCAGAGCTTTACAAAAAATAAAATTGAATGAATAATGTTGAATGAATATTCAAGTAGAATCTAAGGGAATGTTTTAAATTTTTGGTGTTCTAGGAAAATTCCTTCCGATTGCGTCAGAGGCACCAATAGAGTGGGTTCACGCCAATAGCCACGTCACATCATATTTCAGTGCATATAAAAAAAATCGTGGATTTCTCATTTTATTTAGAAGATTGCCTCTTATGCCACAGATAGTTGCAAAGAAATGTCAGTTATAGATAAGTGAAAGAAAATTGTTGAAAAAAGAGGTAAAATCCAGGAAAATATTGCTCCCATAGTTAACATGTTAGTTAGTTATCCTTAATCTTGTCTTTAATAGAATCCCCCTGCATAAAAATCCGCATGATCACCAACATTAGACGTTTGACGATTCCCAAACAAAGACACAATTGAGTAAGTTAGGAAATCTTGAAATTTTGAAATATTGAAAGAAATGAAATATTGAAAATCGATGGAAAAATTATAAGAAATGCTAATAAAATTCCAGCCACTGAGGAAGACGCACAGAAGCGTCGAAAGCAACTGACGCAATATCGGAAGGAATTTTCCTAGAACACCAAAAAGATGAATGAATAATACATAGTATGCCACGATTGTGGTATATCAACTAATATTGCTATCCTATTGGATGTGCAAAGTATGTACTTTCAAACAATGTAAGAATGAGTAGGTATTAATTAACGTAATTTCAACTTTATTAGTGAATTTCAATAGCATTTATGTACTTTATTTGTATAATGACACTTTTTTGTAGAATCAGTTGACAGAGTTAACAAAAAAAGAACCATTAATAGGTTGAAATCATGTGTACCTACTTTATAAATTCACGAGGTAAATTGTCGCTTCGCTCTAATTTTCCTCGCCTCGCTACGCGGGGATTAGTTACGCTTCGCGCAAATTTAAGAGAGAGAAAAAATTGTAATGGATTATAAGTAGATTGAGGCCACTTATCAAACCCAAAAGAAAAAAATTGCAAAGAGAAGAGATCATTTTCATACAACATTTCAGGCGCCAAATTCAAAAATTCACAAAAACTGCATGAGCTTTATATAGGGCTACTTGAAGGGGGGAAAGTTATAAGGGGGCACCAATAGAATGAGTTCACGCCAATAGCCACGTCACATCATATTTTAGTGCATATAAAAAAATCGTGGATTTCTCATTTTATTTAGAAGATTGCTTCTTAGATATAAATATTCTTTAAATTTTTTCTATACAGTTTCAAAAAAAAGTTGGTCGACTCAATTTTGATTTACTACGCTTTATTATTAAGCCTCGGCTACAAAAATGGATTTTTTTTTAAGTTTTCATTCAACATTTTTGATATAGAAACTTCATGCAGATATTTTTTTTTAAGAAAGAGTAAACTAAATAAAAAAAAGCATTCTTTATGATTAACTAACTGTATGAATAGAATTGAAAACCCAAAGATTATAAGTGCATATTCATAAAATTAAATTAATTTCCTTTTTATATTCATTTTATAAGTAACATTGAAAGGGTGATTAGTGGGAGTTATGTAAATTATATTTTATGATATGAGAACCTAAAGTTTTGCGAAACTAACGATATACATACATATATATATAATATAATACTTGTTCTATGATGTAGAGGAAATGAGAGAAAAATTAGCTCAGGCCACACTGCACTCGGCATTGCATGGAAATTGAATTTACTGTGAAAGTGTGATAGCTCTAAATGAAATTCATAGTGCAATTTAATTCAATAGTGCCGCCGGACATTAATGACGAGGAGTCATCGAGCGACGTGACGGCTCGTGAGGGTGAGGATACTACCCTATTTTGCAGTGCCAATGGCCATCCTATGCCACGTATCACTTGGAGGCGAGAGGACGGTGCCCCATTGCTTATCAAACGTAACGAGACTATAGCCAGAGGTAATTTATTTTCCTAAATATGAAAAATTTATATATCTTATTGTTTCTACAAAATCAGCCATTGTTCTACAAATTGTCTAAAGTATATTCGTGCCCATTATGTACACACAAAGAGTTAAAAAATCAATTTTAATTTACTTTCCTGAATATGTACATATGTAATATTTTTAACTACTCAATTATAAAGATAGTTTTATCATATAGAATAAAAATATAAGTTATGGTTGATAAAAATAATTTATACATGATGTACAAGTTCATTTCAATGAGAGGAATTGAACCTGAATTAAGTGTCCCAAGAGTTTTAGGGATGCGAACGGCGTGAACATGAGCAACTCTCTAGCGATACATCTGTGATGATGAACAGTCAGCCTCGAGATATTCTAAAACCATATTATTTTTGGCAATGGTCTGCGCCTTGTAGGAACAAATGGCAAGAATATCCGACAGTGTGACCAAGCAAAAAAGGGAAATTTCTGCTAATGAACTACCCTCATCAATCACATCTGGATAACAATCTATTATTTGATTAATCACTCTTTTCGGACAAGCTGAATGTCGATTTTGAAGGAGTTCCTGGTTAAAAAGTGGCATCTTACAGGGAGTGGTTTTTACATCCGATCAGCAATGGCACTCCTCTCGCACCACTTAATCTCACTCATTCGTGTGAATGATGCAAAAACTTCTCTTGCGATGCCTCTTAACAAATTGGAGATGTAAATGCGGAATGGTGTGATGGCTTCAATTATATATTGAAATTGCCAATTTGTCACCGTGAGTTTAGGCGTCTTTTTCCATGCTTTTGGAAAGAAAGTATGAATCTCATGGGAGAGTTTCTTGGGTGCCAAACCGTGTCTAGTTTGACTAAAGTTCTACCATCACCACTCGGGACATTTTCCATGACATGCCATCTATTCTACTTGGTAAATCTTCTCTCAGACTTATTTTTTACTTCTACCTACTTGATGTTTCTCAACGGGAATCCGACGTGAGGGCAAGTATGCCGTCGGCGCATAGTTAGAAAAAGTCAATTTGTATTCGAGAAAGCTAATGCTTAAGCCTCTGTTAAACTTTTGCGTGGAATTTATGCCTCCCACCCTAAAGCTCCATACGACGGTGTATGCTGTATTACAAATAGTGGTATGGTAAGAGTTGAAGGAAGAGTTTATGGAGAAGGACAACAAGTACCTCTTCTGGTGGGTACCGAAAGGAAGCTCAAACTCCCATGTGAATGGCACATAATTTGATTCCACGACTCCTTTTGCGAATGGCATACAATTCAACAACGTCTTCAAGCAATGATGAAAGACGCCAAAGTGTACCCCCTGCATTCACGTTCCAGTAAAGTGTCTCCTTGAGTTTTATTCACCGCCAACGACTGTCAAATAACTTTTCATGTGGTTCTCACAACCATCGTCGCATTTTGCCACATAAATTACATTTTCCACACTCCGGTGACTGGTTTGCACACAGCATGCCATTCTCAACCATTCTCTGATGCAATATTAAATCATTACGCTGTCACAGCGCTGACAGTTACGTTTTTGCACCAACCTCGTTCTATACCTAACTGGCAACTAGGAGAGATAAGTTCAAATGCTCTTATTGATACCCTTACTAAGGGTGTCGATGAAAGAATTGTCAGCAGTTTGAGACTCTATTAAAATGATTGATTCCAGCCATTGAAGAACATTTAATGAATTTTTCCTAATTTTGGTATTCCAGTTGATTCCTACTATGGCAGTCTTCTCAATTTATCCAATGTGGAGAGAAAACAAATGGGAGCTTATCTCTGCATTGCTGCAAATGATGTTCCACCTGCCGTCTCTAAGAGGGTTTTTCTCAATATTCATTGTAAGTGTTTGATTTATTATTGAACTAATTCATGTGTAGAGTTAAATTTAGATTTTATAACGTGTTCCAAATAATAAAACTAAACCTTTTTATGCCAGGGAAGCACTCCCGGGACAAAGTCTGACATTTGTAGAAAAGGCTTAAATATCATACAGATTTCGAAATACTTAATATAATTTATATTTTGTTTTTTTCATAATATTAATTACAGCCATTACACCAAAATTTATTGCGCATATTTATTTGCATCATTTATATTAATAATTTGATACTCCCAATTTTTTTTTTTAAATTTCATATAGATAGTGTAAAGTTTCCACAAATTCCATTAAAAAAAATATTCTCTATAAAATAAAACATAAAAATTGAAAAAATACACAAATTATATTTAATATTAATATAACAAAAACAAAGTCATTGAATTGAATTGATTAATATAACATATACTTACCTACAATGCCTACAATATGCTATAATATCAAAAACGCAGAATAAACAGAACAAAATAAACGTATACAACTTAATTTAAGGGATGGTCACGTTATTTTGGAAACTCTACAGGAACAAAATGGCCAAAATGTGAGAATTTCAAATAATTTTTTTGAGCACAAAAATTATTTTTCAAAATTGAAAATACTGAATTCTTATCAGTTTTTGGCCATTTAACAAGAGTGCAAGCAAATTTCGAATTTTTGGTTTCAAAATTGGCTTGAAAATCGCTTTTGAAAGTCCCCGAGTTTCCAAAATAACGTGACCATCCCTTACTTAAAGAATCTATTACAATTTACACTACATTATACTTAGTGAGGTGACGTTTAGTGTGAAACATGTTCAATGGTGTAGACATGGAGTAGTGTATACATGGTCAAATATTTTTAGCTGTGATCTTTCGAAGAAAGAATAGCATAGCTCCTGTGTACCATGGCCCTAAGCACTAGTTTGCAAAGAGCATAATAAAAAAAATGTTCTAAAAAAATTCGTGTGTACCATCTATAATGCATTTTATATTGACGTGCAAATATGGCTAACTTTTTGTATGGAAATTGTTTCGGGATACCCTCCTTTTAATAGTAAAATTATATTTTTTAACATTTAGAAGTCTGATCGCATTCTCAGAGTATTATTTTGTAGGGCATTGCTTGTAATTGAGATTAATACTCTCCTTTTAAAAGCATATGCCCTAATTCATTTCATTAGGTCTGATGAGATCATTGTCTCCATATGACATTTTTGCATTTTTATCTCTCACTAATATAATTCCGTACATTAACCGTTTTGCGTGCACGTGAATCATTGATACATGCGTTCTTTTTTCATGCGATATTTATTCTATGGATGCTTTTAAAGAACTTTTCTCAGTCAGAACATTTTCTTTTACGTGAATTTGATGTACCTATTTGTAATTTGAAAAAAAAATTAAATTTATAAAAATTTGTAAAAATAAAATGTTTCACGTTTAATTTTACGTGTGACCTTTAAAAAGCGAAAGGGTCAAGCAATAATATTATACACTAAATGGTGTATTTTGTGGTGCATTATATTCCGATGTGTTGATGTAGGTATATAAATGTCTCACTAATGAATATTCACTCTTCGAAAGACTCTCTTTCAGCGAATGGTTAACATTCCGACCATTTGATTATTTTTTCACCTGAAAGACCACTGTTCTGTAGATGTACGTACATATAGTTTGTTCATAATATACAGTCAGGTATTGGTTAACGTCGCATAGGATATACTCTTTCCACTCATTATTAATAATGGGTGAGAAGTGTACATCCTATGTGACGTTAACTAATATTGACTGTAATCAAAATTAATGAATCTTTACATGATATCATCTTATCAATTACATTTCAATTACTTTTTTTCAATGATAAATCGATTTTCGATGGTTGTGTTATGCATATTTGTACTTGCAGTTGCACCTCAAATTGTTACTCCAAAATCCCTGTTTGGTGGCTTGGCGGAGTCAGATATTCTCCTGGAGTGCATGGTCCAAGCATCGCCCATATCGGTGAATTATTGGATAAAGGGCAGTGCTCCGAAGCGAAACTCTTACGAAACATTCACTAGACCAGAAATGCTTCTACATGGGTAAGTGTTATTTTCAGTATACCACATTTGAAGTGATGGTTTGGGAGGCAAAAGGGATGCAATTTTGTCACGTACCGACAATTATTTCCCCGTTCACAAACATGGAATGTATCTCAAGAGGCGCCTCTGGGAGTATGTAGAATAGAGTCGTATAGGTTAATATGCGTGTACATATGTACGTATGTATATACATATGTACATACATATATGTATGTATATATAAGGTGTCACTAACGGCAATTAAGGAAGCTATGTGCACCTATCTAATTTGTGACTAATTAAAATACGAGGTGCAGGTGAAAGTCTGGATCTTTGAGAGGTGTTACAGCACTTTGTCAAGTACTCTCCTCATACTACTTAATGTGTAGTGTAGTTCATTGCAAGTGACATATGTTTTAGCATCATTGATCTTAAGTCGCATTAGACACTCTGTGTTTAAACAAAAGGAAAAAAATCAGTTTTGAGATATGTATGTTATTCGATTTTTTTATTTTTATTTTTTGCTGTTTTTTTATTAATTCATAAAAAAGTCTAAATATTCATTGTATGGATAGTTTTATTATAGTAGCAAAAATCAAAATATTATAAATTTAGAAAGAGTTTAGTTTAATAGAGATCATTTTTTATGACTTAAAGAAAATAAATTTTAAAAGTTCCGATATTATATTGTTTTATGCATGGAAATAACTAGAGTAGTTACAGCGAGTTTTGTATAAGGGTAACCCACCGCATGCTCTAATGTGAAACCTTTTATGCTTGCCCTAAATAATGTCGGGCAACTCATCATCCAACATTTCCGCCACTTGGTTACATTCCATCCCCATGCACGGTGCAGCAGTATGACTGGAATCCCACACCAGCAGAAGTACTTTTGTGTTTTGCCGCATAAATGTTAATTAATGCGTACATTACATACACAGGAAAAAGCATCACATATCCGAAGAGAAATTGTCCCCATAAGTACTCTGCGTTGATACCACTGCT